>NC_051183.1:77155243-77215242 GCF_013339695.2 Rhipicephalus sanguineus | reverse complement strand
GGTTGGTGTGGGGGGCTCAACTTCCTTCCCCATTTTCAGTGTGCACGTGTACGTACTCAGTCAACGTTCTTATCGCTGGCCTTACTCAGCAATAACAAAACAAAATAGGCCGTTTATGTACAGACGATGCCTGTCGCACTGGTGGCGAAACGGCTATGTTTTGTCATTTTTTATTGTTGAGCGCAATAGGCCAGCGACGAAAACGTTAAATATGAATTCCCCCGGCTTTTGGAATATTCTTTCACGTGTACACACACGCACAACATACATATAAAAGAGTAGAACCTCCCCCACTCCCTCGAAATGAAAGCCCGGTCACGGCTCTGACCTACGTGGTGACGTTTCGAACACATATATCGGACTCACTGATATGGATAACATAGTGTGTTTCCGTCGCCGCGAATTGAAGAAGAAAAAAAAATTAAAGGGACGATATGAATATATCGGTGTAAGGCCTGAGGTACGCCATCAACTTCTGAAACCTGTACGCGTGGATTCAGTACCCGATAACGCAAAGCAAAAACTGATACTTGATATTTAAATATCAAGCTTTTCTTTGCGCGATCAAAGTGACTCTGCTAGCCGGCTTGTTACGAAGCATCTTTGGCCTGTACCATGCATAAATTCCGGCATCAACTCGGCCCCCGTCTCAGTCGCACCCGTGAGCGCAGGCCATCGCAGACGCTGTGTTGCATCGCGACAAAGTTCGCCACCGCAATATATCGAAGCTAACCGCAGTACCCTCGACTATCGTCGTTTCAAGCCATGTCTAGCAGAGACAGAAGTCGCGAGCGCTCGCCCCCCGGGCAAGGCAATGTCCCGAAAAAGACCAAAGAAGGCAGTAGCGATGAGGACGCTCCAATGCCCCCGGCTGAAGAGTCCAATGTCCCTCCCACTCCGGAGAAGGCTGGTGGCTCCGAACGTCGTGCCCCCTCTTCTACCAGGACTCCCACGAAGAAAGGAAAACACACAAGTCCGGAGAAGGCTGGTGGCACCGCACGTCGTGGCCCCTCTTCTAGCAGGACTCCCACGAAGAAAGGAAAACATGCAAGTCCCAGGTCGTCATCGAAGAGCGGAGGCAAGTCTCCCCTGGCTCGACTCGGGTGCGGGTTGCGTGCCCTGCTCGGTATGGGTGGTTCCTCCAGGTCCTCGCCCAGCAAGCGCGGAGAACCTTCCTCGACTCGAAGTTCCCAGTCGGGCAGCTCCAAAGGTAGCAAGCCCTTCATCGGTCCCCAGCTTCCCGAAGGCTACATACCTTACTCGAAGTCGGAGCTGGACCGGATCGCCGAATACTACAGGCAGAACTCTTTCCTGAACAGGGGCGTCGGCATCACTGAGTACATCCCGTTCGGTCCCGGGGCGGAAGTGACCATACCGTGGACCACGCCTCCGCCCAGGTCGGCACCGACTTACTCGACAGCGCCGTCCGGGTCTGCGTCCTCCTCGCCGGCATCGCACTCCAAGACTGCTACCACGACCTCTGCACCACCGGGGCCGTTGATGTCCGCTCCGACGCTCCCGTACTCCCTGGCTCTGGGGCCCGAGGCGATATACCCCGGGCTATCCTCGCTAGCCAAGTCGTACTCCAGGGCGGGCAAGACTACGGAGCAGCTGTTCCCCAACATGACCGCCGTCGCGGCGTCTCAGGCCAAGGCGACTTCTCCCCCGAAGGCCCCGAAGGCCCCGAAAGAGAGCCTCGAGTTACCCATGTTGTCCGCCATAGCGATGGTTATGGCTTCGATGGCGTCCAAGTCATCCTCGGGGGACCGCGGCCTCGCAGCCCCCGCAGCCAGGCTCGGAGTTCATACAGCCCGACGGTCAAGAGCCTTCTTGTTCGGGCATGCAGAGGACCGAGTTTCGTGACGAAAGTTCGACCTCAACGTCCGACTACTCGCCCGACGTTCCACCGCGGTTCGTCCAGCCGCCCTTCCGGCCTCCGCAGCCCCCGCCTCCCACGGATGAGACTGAGGAGGAGCGCCTGAAAAGACTCAGGCGTAAGGGCGAACCCCGCAAGTGAACGGCGGCGACGCCGATCCTTATCGCAGTTTTAGCACGATGTGTGTAACGCGGTGGTCCCCGAAATCAGTTTTTTGTTGCCGTGGTTGACAGTGCGCCCTTGCGCGTGGTACAGTGGAAACTACAGTACGCACTCGATTGTTTTGCATGCTTTCTTTTCTATTCTTTCGCAACTGATGCGCTTGTCTAACTTGGACTTCCCGCTTTAGATGGCCTGTCTAAAAAATATGTGGAACTATGTGACGCTCTTAGCTTTTTTAAACTCTCTCGACAGGGCTGGCCGCCTGCAGTTTGCCACATTGATCTCGCGCCTTTTTCAATAAAGACTGCGATGCCTTTCTGCGTCATCAAGTTCGCTCGCATGTTGTGCTCTCTTTCCCCGGCAAGCTATTGGCAATCGCAAAAACGTGTGAACATACATCCGTAGTTTCTTCGCACGTCGTCGTATATCTTACACCGTGCGGTATAGCAACGCGACATGCCGCCTTCTTTGAAAGGTGGTTCGTGGCACAGTCTAAGGCAGGTAGTGGCTGCCTTTCGTCACAGCTATGACGACGATTCAAACAGTCCACTGTTGATGGGGGGCGCTATAAACTTGACAGTGGCTGGACAGCGGTGGCGTTGAGCAAGGGGTGTTTTCAGTATCTGTGGGGATTAAATTTCATGGATTGTAACGACCGGGCATGAATATATCATTGCACGAAAAGTTCACACGATACTGTTTCTCATAATCATATCGTGGTTTTGGGACGTTAAACCCGAGATATTATATTATTATTGACCCCCGCTATCACGCTAATGCTTAACTGTCTATTATTAACCAGAAACGTCGTTGCCGTCGTTACCGCAAGGTTCGCGCTGATGACGATGGCGGTGCAGACTGCGCCGCCTCGTTTCGGTCGTCCGCGAACGCTGTTTTCGCTCCTTTGCGTCGCACATCTGCGGTGTTTTCGCGTTCTGCGCACTCCGAGAATGTCCGAATTAACCGAGTTGCGGCCAGATATGACCGAATTAACGAGAGTTTGATGCCACTGAACAATAGGCTTTCCGGGACCAGAGAACGCGTCCGAGTTTTCCGAATTAACGGGTGTCGAATTAACGAGCTTTTACTGTATATATTAGGGGCGAAGCTCTCTGGTCTGTCGTCGCTCCATGTGGCGTGTCCCCGCCGTCGCGTCTCCCGTATCATTCAATAGATGGCGCTGTCCCATAGAGATGCATGCAAACTGCAGTTGGGTGACGATATACTAGATGGCGCTGTCCCATAGAGATAGAAAAAATAAAATTAAAAAATAATAAAAATAAATAAATAAAAAAAAGAAGAAAAAAAGGAAAAATAATCAAAGCGGCGTATCGCTTTGATTACTGCTGGGCGAAACCACTGAACATTTCACGGTGTAATCATGATTGTTTCAGGAGCTTCGCCCAAGCTCTTCATCATTCACCCGTGTGTATGCTGTAATTTTTTCTCAGCCATCTCCTTCTGCATGGTTTGGTTCTTCATTCAAGCCTTTATTTCTACAATGTACGGCGTAGAGTTTCATAATTGTACACTAGAGGGAAATCTAGCGCGGGTCGCCAGCGCGCAGCAAGTTCTGAGCTGCTTGCTGTGCTTCGTGTGATCCGTCCATCCGTCCATCCATCCATCCATCCATCCACCCACCCATTTGTCCGCCCGTCCATCCATCCATCCATCCATCAATCCATCCAATCTCATTGCGCAATGCTCTTCTTTGACTGTTGCCTTCCGCCATGCCGGGAACTGGACCTTCACCCACGCGCTTAGCAGCGCAACAATTCACTTGCTAAATGAACAACGACGGTCGTGCGTTCAAATCCAGGCAACAATAAACGTGTGACAAGGTGAAATGAGAACTGAATTCTGTGGAAGATAAGACTGTCGTATAAGAAAAGACTGAGCGCCGACAAGCCCATGTTTCAGAGAGCATCTATTATTGGAAAACGGCGCATAGGCAAATACGTATGTGGCCGGCGCGCCATCGTGGGCCGCATTGCTTCCCGCTTGCTGGCGCCGGGTTTCTTGCGTACGACGCCGCCGAATTCTGTGAGTTATGTCAAGATTTGTTTGAGTAATTGAATTTCGTAGATGGGACAAAGGTGATGTAATGACCACGGAATTTGCACTAAAGAATACACTGGGTACTCGGACTGAAAAACAATGTTCAACTCAGGAGGACAGCATGCTTTAGATTGAGTATTTGACTGTGCTTTTGTTGTCGTTGAAGCGCGGATTGATCATTTTAATCATTTGATGTGCGAGATGTCACAGTAACGGCGCACACCGATGCGCGAGTGAGGCGATGTACGCGATGAGGTGGTCGCGCAACATTAACTTGCGACAATCCATCATGCGGATAAGAATAGGAAAAAAGAAATGTTTCAGGGTATGCCAAAGACAACGTGGAATACGGTAACACCTCAAGAACATGAACATTACTCGAGTACAACACTGATAAAATATTTCAATGGGAAACAACGTAAGAAATGCTCAACCGTGTTCATTGAAGGCAAGTCGAAAGGAATGTGAAACATCGCGAATACGCTTGCTTTGTCAACGCGTGATGGGATGCGCACTTGTCAATTAGAAAACACAAGCGCCACGATCGCGCTTACGTCGACGCGATAACCGGTAGGCGCTCGCGGCGCCACTGTCCAACAATGGCAATAACGTGTCATCTCGTGGAAGCAAGGGTGGGATATTCAGATAGCGAGCACGCGGTGACCACGCGTGCGTGCGGCACCAACGTCACAGCATCAGCGGCGACGTATGCGGACTAACCTTTCGGCAGCCATTTGCAGGTCGCTCGGACAAGAGCTCCCCGCCATCCAAAGTTCACAGCACCCTTCCCGTCCACCCTGTCAGCGATTATAATACTTCGATCTAGGAAACAACAACCATGTCGTACACGTTCGGCTTGTGCTGCTGTGAGGCCTGCGAAGGCCGCTGCAAACGTCTACGTTCCAGGCTTCCCAGGTGCCTTGGTGGCGAAGATCCGCCAGGAGGTCTAGAAGGACTGCAACTATGTCCTCCACGACAAAAAACGACCGGACCGCAAGCTTCCTCGGTGTCCGGTGTCGTCACCCAAGCTCCGTCACCGTCGTTCGCTGTCACAGGAAGAGCTTCCGCTCCGTTGACTTGTGACGCCGGCGTCGCCACAGATCCGACGACTGCCGAGGCGTCCACTCAGACGGGCACCCTCAAGACCGTGCGATCTTCGGATGGCACGCGCCCTATAGGCGCCTCGTATAAGTCGTCCGTCTGGTGTGATGACTCGCTTTCCTACGATCCTAACGCTAAGCTTTCGATGGCGAGGTCTCTGGTCAGTGCGACGACTGGTCAGCCGCCCGGCGAGGATGACAAGACGTCAGACGACGGGTCCAACGTGGAGAAGATCTCTGCCGGCGTCGGAGACAATCATGAGCGAAAGCAGCAACAGCAGTATCCCAGCACTTCTGAACTTGGAGAACAACCTGGAAACGTGAGATTTGCTATTTATTTTTGTTCATATGTGGATGCATATCTACCGTAAAATTCGACGCTATCGATGAATTCGCCCTCGCGCTGCCATTTTCTGACTCCTGCAGGTTTGCTCAGTTGGTAGAGCGACTACAGCACTGCACGGGCCTGATTTTTCGGCTTAGGCCCGGCCCGGGCCCGCTTTATGAAGCCCAAGCCCAAGCCCAGCCCGAGCCCGTGGTTCTAAGCCCGGGCCCGGCCCGGGCCCGGGCGTATATATGTATACATGACCGAACCCAGCCCGAGCACGGCCGGGGCGTTCATTACTAAACTTATCTAGGGCGCGCGTGTTCATGACCAGGCCCGGCCCGGTTCCGCTAGAGGATATTAGTCGTTGATGATGACGATTAATGATGCCTTGCGCTTTGTAGCAGGCGATCGCACGGAAAATCCGGCGTGTACATGCATCGAAATGTTGCTTTGCCCGCGGTGGTAGCTCAGTGGTTAAGCTGTTTGGCTGTTAAGCCCTAGCACGCGGGTGCGATTCTAGCGGCCACGGCGGCCGCATTTTGATGGGGGCGAAATGAAAGAACACCCGTGTACTTATCTTCAGGTGCACGTTAAAGGGGTCATGAACCACTTTTCCAAGTAATGGTCTAATGACCTCAGTATCGTAGTTTACTGCTTTCCGAATCGATTGCCGCAAAAATTTCTCGAATCCGTCAAGAATCAGCGGAGTTGCGGGGGTTTGGCGCACGCTCCCAGCGCTTTCTCTCTTTTCTCGTGCCGACGAGCGCACTGGAAGCTAAACAGGGAGGGATGGCACGGGGGAAAGAAGTTACGTCAGCGCGCGTCACGAAACGCGATCGCTCTCCCGCTGTGATTCGCTTGCGCGAGTGCGGCTACCGTGTACTGAGGAGTGCGGCGCCGGCAAGTGGCGGCAACCCGCGGCAAGAAGCGCATCTGATCCGAACGACGCTCTCGATTTACGTCGGCTATCGGCCAATAAGCGTGCTATGTCTCTTGCGACGTAAACTGGCAGATCCGCGACGTCAACGTGCAGACGCCCCGCCCACCGACGAGAGTGAGAACCGGCCTCTGTTTGAAAAGAGGGCACCTGAGGAAACGGCAACTTCGCGCTCCGCTTGTGGCCTTTACGCGGCGCGCACGGCTGTAATATTTGGCAGAGCAGTTCATAGCCATGTCAGCTTTCCGCAGGATGCGTTTTTTCAACAAGCCCAAGGGGTGCTTCATGACCCCTTTAAAGAACTCCCGGTGGTATAAATGAATCCGGTTCCCACTACGGCGTGCCTCGTAATCATATCGTGGTTTTGGCACGTAGTACCAAGGAATATAAATGAAATGTTGCCTATATGGTACATGGCAAGTCATTAAAAATAAGTTTAGTGAAAATGAAGCATCGCAACAAAATTTACTTAAAAGAAGTGTACAACTAACATGAAAAAGCGGAGAGAAGCAAACCCGCGACATTTTATTTAATGCTCTTTTCTACACTCGCATTGGAAACATTAACTACACATTTTTTTTAAAAGAGGCTCCTGATTATTAATTTGTTGCAGCAAGATAAAAAACGTTAACGTTATATATGATGAACAGCCACCAAAAGCAGATGAAATATAAATCGTTCATATTCTAACTTCGTCACGGAAACGTAATCGCCATGTACAATATAATTATATGATGAAGCTACTACACACCATACTTGATGCTATTCCAGATAAAAGACTTCACCCTTCTAAGCTCTGCTAAGAGCCAGATCTTTGCACGTGTCACTTCGGTTTGGCACAGAATGCCTAAGACCATGAAGTGCACAACGTTCGCGTGTGCTCGAAGGCCCGACTTAGGCTTTATGAGTGGGCCCGAGTCCGGCCCGGCCCGCAGCCTCAAGCACTGGCCAGGCCCAGGCCCGCGGCTTCAAGCCCGGCCCCGGCCCGAGCCCGCGCTTTCAAGTCCCGAGCCCAGCCCGGGCCCGCATGCAGGAAAACGCTTCGGACGGCCCGGCCCGGCCCGGCCCGCGGGCCGGGCCGGTGTCTGGCTCCGGTGTCTGGAGAGCGTTGATACTGCATATCACGGAACGGAAGCGTCCCTTTTGGGGTGCCTCAAAATCGTGTCAGTACTTCTTTCAAGGGGAAATGACACCCAATTTTCGATCATAATCCGTATTATGTGGGTCAATCCTTGTGCGTGCGCAAACAATCTCTCAAAATTTTATCGTATTTGGTCGTCATTTAATTGATAATTGAATATTTTGTATAAACAAGCGAGCGGCCTGAGAGTTGGGCAACACTGGCGCACTCGCAAGCCGTGACCACTGTACCGTGACATAACTAGCTGCTTGCTGTGCGAGCGTCTGCATCGCGGCGTACGATTTTGTTCTGTGAGCAGCTGCGCGTGCAATCGACCGATTTCAGCTTTATTCAGCTCGACATAGAAATTGTTCGATTTACAGCGGCTGAAACTGGTAGAAGACGACGACTGCGCCCCATGCAGCACATGACGTCACACACGTTATGGCAAAATGGCGGTCGCCGGAGTTTACCGCTGGTGACTTCAAGGGCATATTTTTCACTCAAACATTCTATGTTGGCACAATAGATCCTCTACACTTAATTTTGCCGCAAACCGCGAATTCAAGTTCAAGCCACAAAAGTATATGACTGTTTTTGCGCAGGGAAATAACGAGGGAAGTGGTCTAGGGGACCCCTTCCTCTTTATTTCCTTGCAATATTGCTTAGTCGAAAGTTTGCGCTCCCCTGGACCCCTAAACTCGCTATTTCCTTGCGCAAAAACAGCCATACTTTTGTGGCTTGTACTACAACATGAACCGACTAGCCCAGGAACGTGTACTTGTAAACCGCGGATAGTTGGGTGACCGCGTCATGGCCTCTTTAATGCAGCGCCTTCAAGAGCTCAGTACCCCTGCTTCCAGCTGATATCTTTGCAGTAAGCTGAACAGCACGCATACGTTGGAGCTTTCGTGTTGCGTGAGCAGATGAAAATATGTACACAGCGGTCCATTGTTAAGGGAACATCGTAGCGCGTGGCGGTTGCCGGCTGCGACACGTTTCGCGCAGGCGCAGCGAGCACCGTGCGCCATAGAGCCATATATTGTCACGTGGTCGTGGCGTCGACGAAGACAGCAGTCAGCACGTTAGAGATGAAACTCTTTATTTGGCCGAACTTGTGGCCGGGAAACTGAAAGTCAAACTACAGCAATACACTGATAGCGGCGAACAGAGCGTCGACCGTCGATCAACTGACAAGCGGTGAAGCGCGTCGGCATTTATACATGTGCCGTCGAATATTCCAGCGTTATCGCTGGTTGTCGCGCAAGTTCTAGAATAAGCACGAGTGTTCGCGTCTTGCGCGCAATCTTAACAAAACGATCTACAACAATCGCGAAGCATCTCGAACAATGAGGCGCGGTTTGCGCTGAGCGTTGCTGACGGTCTTAATAATATCTGGGGTTTAACTTGCTGACAGTCTTTGTGGGCCAAAACCGAATACAGCAAAAGTGATAATAAGAAACGCACGTGGCAATATATACTGTCGTGCGCGGTGCTCTTTCGCCGCGTGAATGGTTCGCTTCGCGACGATTCGACGTGCGGCAAGAGACAGTATCGGATGACGAATGAGCACCATTTACAGCCCGCAGTGCGCCTGTGCAAAACTGGTTGCAGCCGCCGGTGGCGCCGAGCCGCCCGCTCCGATGTTGCGTGTAACAGTGGACCGCTGTGTACAATAACATATTTCTTTCATGTGTCAACGCACTGAACATTATTATCTCGTATACACATGCTTGAAAATGTGCCTCGTTTTCTCACTGCCTTTTTTTTTCCCGTCCCATCGCAGCCTTAGTGCGATGCAGAGGATATCACAGACGCAGATTCCTGAGAAGAACTTGGTCCTTTTGCCTTCGGACACAACTCTCTTCATGCGCATCGGACCATTTTACGTGCATGCTGTCGAAACGTTTTACCTGCTTTTAGATCCCAATAAAATATGCGCAGCTCTGTAACGCAATCTCTCAGTAACTTAGGGTGGGAGGTGGTGGTGGTGGTGAAAGAATTTGCTTTGGCCATCAAATTTGAGTGTAAAAGGATGTTCTAAACTAGATATAAATACCGGAGACAGTGCAATACCGGGCCGGCCTGCCTTGGTGGAGAGGCAGTCCTCATGTAGTGCAATACGAATGCAACCCAAGGCCTCGATACAAGGGTATGTAATGCGCGGTCTCAGCCCATTGAAACGAGCACTCAGTGAAGAGACACGACGTGTCGAAGGAAATTAGCAAAATTCGCTTTCGAGACACCATTACCCGCGAAACTTAAAAGATAGAGCTTGCGTTTGTCGAATACTACAGAAACCTTTTCAGTCTTAGAATATGTGACACCGAAAGATATAGGAATGTGATTCTGCCACTTATGTCTAAACTAGATGATGAAATAAGACTATCACTTGAAATGCCGATAACAGTCGCAGAAGTTGAGTAAGCCAAAGAAGGACTGAGCTACGGAAAGTCACCTGGGCCACAGATGGTCTTGGGGCCGCAGTGTACAAGTTTTTGAAAAGCGAATTGACTGAAGTGCTACATCGAGTTATACTTGAATGTTAGGCTAAGAAACTACCACCTTCGTAATTTCGAACATCCCACGTTATACCAGAGTCCTTCATAAAACTAACGAACCGTCGAAACTCCCCTCAGTAGAATCATATCGACCGATAAGTTTAACAAACACCGATTGCAAGGTTTTCATGAAAGTTTTAGCTCGCCGCTTCCAAAGTGTTCTGTCGCAAAGTCCCTTGTCGGTTCTCATCAGACCTGTGCAATTAAAGGCAGATCCATTTTTACAAATATTCATGTAGCAAGAACTGTTCTCGAATGTTGTGATGCCATGGAGGGTCGTAGTGCTATGATTCAACTAGACTTAAATAAGGCTTCTGACGGAGTGATTCATATTGTTTCTAATACGGCAACACGTGAACGTGGGATCAATAATTCTAGATGGCTTTAGAATGGTCCATGACAAATGTACAGCAAAATTAGTAATAAACAGAAAACTGAGTGAATGTATTTCGATTGAAGCCTCTGTTGAGCAGGGATGTTGTCTGTCGTCTCTCCTTTTTGATCTGTATTTAGAACCCTTTTTAAAGGTTCCTGGAAACCCAAATATTCATGGCTACACCTTTTTCAATAGCGAAGTCAAGGTTCTCGCTTACGCGGATCATGTAGCTGTCTTTTGCACAGATGAAAGGAATGTGCATGAAGTAATTGTAGACGCTAAACGTTCCTGTATTGCAACTGGAAACGTGATTAGCTGGGCGAATGTCTAGGCTTCTGGCACGAAAACTGGGAGCATGCTCTAGATACGGTATGCAACATACCCGTTTAGCGCAATGCCTGGAAACTATTTAGGAGCGTTGTTCAATCAATACAAAGGCAGCAAAGACTACTGGGCAAATCAAGCAAAAAGAGTAAGACTGCAAACAGAAAAGTGTGTTGGACATAATTTTTCAATGTTTACAAAGCGGCTGTGTGTAATGTCTTTTTGATCGCTAAAATTACACGTTTTAAGCATGGCTAGAGTTTTTGCAGTGTTTATCTGGGGATCATCTTGGGAGCGCACGAGGCGTTCCAACCTTATTCTTCGGCTTAAAAATTGATGGTGATCACTATAAAAAGACAGGGCGTGCAAACACGGACACAAGAAAGAAGTCAGGGCACCACAAACGCCGACTAACAGCTGACGAGACGCAAATGGTGGTCTCGCATTATCGCATTTGTTCTTCAAACAAATTGTGACAACGCTTTTAGGAGCTTGCTCCTTACGCTCGCGCCTTGTCCGTCGGCGGCATGTACACTCTCCGGTGATTTGAAGAATGCTCACTAGATGGCGCGCCGCCGCTCAAGGCGGCGCACACCACGCTCGGCGCATGCGCTAGTTAGATAGGTGACCCCTATAGGGCCGCGCCTCTCATTTGGCGCTCGCTTTTGGCGCGCTTCTTTTCTCTTCGCCAGGAGCTCATTCAGTGAACTCTTCGTTGCCGCTCCGCAGCATGGTCACCCCAAGGCAGCAGCAGCTCGGGCTCGCCGCCAAGGCCCTACGGTGAGAGCCCGGGAGGCCGAAGCGAAGAGGGCTAATGTATATATAAAAACGTTGTCAAGTCTATAGTGATGGTAGAGGAATGTGTACGGAGGA
The DNA here is from genome assembly GCF_013339695.2 of Rhipicephalus sanguineus. Classification (NCBI taxonomy): domain Eukaryota; kingdom Metazoa; phylum Arthropoda; class Arachnida; order Ixodida; family Ixodidae; genus Rhipicephalus; species Rhipicephalus sanguineus. The sequence continues at coordinate 77,203,527 of NC_051183.1, read as the reverse complement.
TTCGCGGGTTACCTGATCATCTCCGAGCAAGCTCCTCTAACATCATTCACTTCGTGGATATGGCGGTGAATTTTTTTTTCTCACGGGACCACACTGATCCTTTTCTTCGATCGGTAATCCAAGTGAGATTAAGATATTCGTTGCAAGAATTCGTAATTTCAACGTATTCCTTGAGGACGCGGAACTCGTCTACCTTTTTAAGTGAAGTTGTAGCCTCAGTGGAGATCATACGGGCAAAATTTTCCTTACAGTACTTAGCGATTTTGACGCGTCAACGCTTGTACAGGAGTCAGCAGTATCGCCATTCCCCTGTCAAGATCTTACGCCGCAAAAGAACTTCGTGTGCTAGCCCGTCGTCTGACGTTGGACTTGTGGAATTCAGCGACATTTTTAAGTTAAGTTGTAGCCTCAATGGAGATTCTCCTGTTAAAAATCGATAAAAAAATTGGGGGACCCTTAAGCTTCGCGTTTAAGAGTTGAACGCAATAGCGAAATCCGGCCCCTAGTGCGCACTTCAACCACTAAGTGCATACTTATTAATGTGCATTCTTAGGTCCTAGTGGCGCAGCGGATAACACACGCACACAGACACACACACGCGAGCGCGCGAGAATGGTACATACAGGTTTTTGATCTAAAGCAAGAGTCGCATGGCCTTCAAGATACACGCCCCGCGCTTGCCATCTCGGAGGCCATGAAGAGACTCACAATGCCTCACAGATGGCAGCACATTATCTAGCGTTTGCTGTTTGCTTGATCAACGCCTCCTCTGGAAAAGCGGCATTGGCTTGATATGTTTTCCGCTAGATGGACATAGTTGTCCATTTTTAGAGGTGTTTGAAAGTTCGTGCGTGTTTTCCGGCCTTTTTCGACGTAGTCTGATGGCCTCCCAAATCCGCCTACAAATCGCCGAATGGGTTCGTTTTCGTCGTGACACCTGTCGAACAAAATGCGCTAAGGAGACTCCTTCCACTACATGGCATTTATGTAGTGCTTTTCCATAGCAGCTGCAAGTAACATCGTGGTTTTGTGGTAGAACAACTGCTTGCCACGCGAACGGCCCGGGTTCGATCCCCAATGGCACCGAAAATTTTCTTCTTAATTTTATTTGCTTCTTTCTCGATTTTTCGCTCACGGACGATTTTTCGCTCACAACCAATGGTCCCGACGCCGACGGCGGAATTTCTGCGACACGAGCTCTCGAACGCTATCCATTTCCAAAGGCTATATGGTTACTATTTAGTCCGAAAACAGACAGAACTAGGCAGACAACTTCTGCAGCACCAACAAACAAGGACGAGAAGCAGGCCCGTAGCCAGGAATTTTTCTTTTTTTTTTGGAGGGGAGGGGGGGGGGCACCTACTGAAAACCTTGACTTTTGAGAAAAAAGCTATTTTTATGATTTATTTTTCGTAAAAACCCATACTTCACCAAAATTATACTTACCATACACCGCCATACACGAAAAAACTGGGTGTTATGAACTAATCTTGCGTGCCATTCTTTTACATTGTAAGAAGTGGCAATTCACTGCGCTTTTCCATACCACGGCGCGACTTCAGCGGGCGCATGATAAGCTCTTACGCGTAATCACTGAGGCATACTTCCTTCAACTCGAAGGAATTAGTCGTTTTAGTACGCCGTCACTGTCTGGGCCAACACTGTAGGTATTGAACTTGGTGCGTCCCGTCCGTAGTTAAACCGAGGCACAAGTAGTATTCACATAAGAACGGAAAACAATTTATTTAACGCTCACACGTCAGCACGACGACCGAAGGTGCGCAAGGCAGGGCAGCGAGGCAGATAGGCGCAGGCGAAGAGCAGCTCCAGGCAGCGTGTGGTTCTCGTTGGACCGATTCTATCCTCTAACTTGAATGCGCGAAGTCGGTCACATTTTAAGAAACAGGATCGCCCAGGCGCATCGCTAATGCGCATCACGTGGTGCTATCAAGACAGCCAGTGAGGGCGTGGCACCTGCAACATGTATACCTCGCATTTTGTGATCAAACGTTCAGTAGCAACCATTGCAAAATGTTAACAGCGCGTATATAGATTCGAAAAGGGACGGGACAAAGAAAGGCAAACAGCGCTTTTTGTCTATCTTAGTCCCGTTCCTTTCCAAACCTTGTATGCGCTGTTAACATTTTGCAATGGAGCGACACCAACCTGCACAAGCGTGAAGATCTTCAAACTATGCGGTTCAGTTGTAGCCAGCGCTCGTCCTGTTCTCATGTGTCTGATGACTCTGATCCGGTCGTTCTTTGTTCACACTGTAGAATTTCTTCACTATGATCCGACTAGACAACTCCGAGATAATTCTACTTTAAACTCGATTTCTTCAAAATACGAAAAAACTTTCAAAAATCCAGAATTATTCGAGATTTACAAACCCTTTGGGCTTACCCTTTAGGTTAAAACTCCCACAAGATCTGTTCCACCAGAATTCGACGAAACGTTTAAAAACCTATAGAAATGAAAATTCCTGGAGGCTACAGCCTTGCATTTCTTTTAAGAAATGACACCAGAACTTACTTGTGAAGCTGTGCATTTGTCCAAGGATGGACAGGCAAGTACCGTATTTAATTTTTACGCATGCGCTACAGCTCGAGGGACATGCATGCGCTAGATGTGTGCATGCGATAATGTCCAGTGCAACTTCTAAGCACTGTTTCTTGTGCCGTTGTTGTAGCCGAGACGGTAAAGCATTCGGTTCACAAGCGGAGGGGCGCTGGTTCGAATCCCGCTGATGGTATTGCCAAAAGAACAAAACAAAGCGTTTGAGGCAGTGATGCGGTTACCGTGGCTAAAACCCATTCGTGGATCTAAAACTGGTGGTTCGCCCTGCCGGTAATGCTGGGCATAGCATGATAACATCATTCATGTATGGCGGCTCGCATTTCCATGGCCACCATTGGATTTGTAAGCCTGCGCTACAGTAAGGTACTGACCGACCCTTAAACGCAGAAGAAAGCACAGCCCGGCCTAAAAATTGTGGTGCGTGTTTTTTTCGTTATTTTTTCGAACTGAATATTTCATAAAAAAGAAGGACCCCCGGTTCGTGCACGGGCAGCTACCCTTGAGTCCGTGCAGCGGGTTGGGGATCCTCCAGGCGTCATAAGCTCCGCACCAAAGTGGCACTGTAAGACCACTACGAAGCCCGGCTGTACCCATTTGCAACCGCTGGGTGGGCGGCCGGCACCGGGGATCGAACCCGGCACCTCCCGTATTGGAAGGTGACGCCCAAGCGTTTCGCCACCAATTCGGTGAGTGTATTAGTGAACAACGAGCAAGATATAGGTTTTATGATCATTTGCGACGTAACATAAAAAGAATTGACTGAATGAAATAAAGGTCAGGGTCACTAGACTTAAGTTGGAGGGTCCTTCATTCCAGGAACACACCCCCTTACCGCAATCGCATCCATCAAGGATCCCGAGGTTTATTGCCTTACGTTTTTGGTTGTGATGCCCGCACCTGGATTCGAACCAGCATCCTTTTGTTTACGAGCGTAACACCTTAGCCACTGGGCTATTGGAACAGCGATGCAAAGCACGCTTACAAGTTGATTTGCACATTGTTGCACACCAAGATCATAAAAATTAATGCTAGGGTTTTTGTCCAAGCCTCGGTAGGTATAGCACTTGAGAAAAATATACGTGTCATTGATGATGAAGGCTATACTCTCTACTAACCTTCTATTTCTCCATTTTTAGGTATCCTTACAATTCGATAAAAAGAATCATCGAAGAATTTTTGACCAAACAGGAGAGCCCTTAGGCTTATTGGTTGGTGAACACTAGCCCTCAAATCTATTTTATGCAAATTCCACAAAACATTCCCAAGTGAAAAAACTCTAGATTAGCTGAGCCTATAGTTTTTCTTTTTTGGCTAAATATACACCCACACCATATATTTCATCAAATTTTAAGAGAATGTTGAAAACTAAACAAAAATTTCCATAGCTTGCCGTTAAGGATGAAAATGTTCCCAAGATCGAATTCGTTAGAATACGACCAAACAATGAAAAAGTTTAAAATACGAGATAGCGAAAGGCTATAGGCTTGCTATTTGGGCTGAGTATGGTCCCAAAGTGGAACGCATAAAAAATCAGTCAAAATATATAAAAAAAAATCGGGAAATGCAACATTTCCAAAGGCTATAAGGCTTGTCATTTAGGCTGAAAATGGCACTAAAGTCGAATGCATCAAAACGCGACAAATCTATGCAAAATTGAAAAATACAAGATATCCAAAGGCTTACCGTTTAGGTTAAATATGGTCCCAAAGTCGAATGCATCAAAATGCGACCTAACTACGAAAAAGCGCAAAATACAACATTTCTAAAGGCTCTTGCCTTTTAGGTTGAAAACGGTCCCAAAATATATTTCATCACAATACGACCAAAGTATCAAAAGTCGAAAAATACAATATTTCTAAATTTTACAGGCTTGCCATTTAAGTCTAATATGGTCCCAAAATCTGTTTCACGAGGATTTGACCAAACCGTAAAAAATCGAAAAATACAACATTTCCAAAGGCTATATGGTTAATATTTAGTCTGCAAATAGACAAAACTAGGCAGAGAACTTCTGCAGCACCAACAAACAAGAACGAGAAGAGACAATTAAAAGCGGTGTGAGTGCTAACGTTACTGAATATTTTGTTTGTCTTGTTTTTTAGAAAATGTGACGTATGTATGTGTGCGCACATCCTCCAAAAATCAGATGAAACATTAAAGCAACCAACTTCGTTCTTCAATTCTGATTGCCAGGGCGTACCGACAGTACTTTGATAAAGGTTAATTAATTGGCCTTCAAGAATTCCGCGCTCAGAGTTAACATGCCGCGGCCGATACGAAAACGTGGTGTTTTGGAAAATACCAGTCTGCCCGTGAACACGAACAAGCTGGGCGTTATGAACTAATCTTGCGTGCCATTCTTTTGCATTGTAAACAGGGGCAATTCACTGCGCTTTTCCATACCACGGCGCGACTTCAGCGGGCGCATGATAAGCTCTTACGCGTAATCACTGAGGCATACTTCCTTAAATTCGAAGAAATTAGTCGTTTTAGTACGCCATCACATAATAATATCTGGGGTTTAACGTCCCGGTACGCCATCACTGTCTGGGTACACATTGGAGGCATTGAACTTGGTGCATCCCGTCCGTAGTTAAACCAAGGAACAAGTAATATTCACATAACAACGGAAAACAATTTATTTAACGCTCACACGTCAGCACGAAGCACGACGACCGGAGGCGCGCAAGGCAGGGCAGCCAGGAAGATAGACGCAGGCGAACAGCAGCTCCAGGCAACGTGTGGTTCTCGTTGGACCGATTCTATCCTCTAACTTGAATGCGCGAAGTCGGTCACATTTTAAGAAACAGGATCGCCCAGGCGCATCGCTAATGCGCATCACGTGGTGCTATCAAGACAGCCAGTGAGGGCGTGCAACATGTATACCTTGCATTTTGTGATCAAACGTTCAGTAGCAACCATTGCAAAATGTTAACAGCGCGTATATAGATTCGAAAAGGGACGGGACAAAGAAAGGCAAACAGCGCTCTTTGTCTATCTTGGTCCCGTTCCTTTCCAAACCTTGTATGCGCTGTTAACATTTTGCAATGGATCCACACGAACCTGCACAAGCGTGAACATCTTCAAACTATGCAGTTCAGTTGTAGCCAGCGCTCGTCCTGTTCTCATGTGTCTGATGACTCTGATCTTGTCCTTCTTTGTTCACACTGTAGAATTTCTTCACTATGATCCGACTAGACAACTCCGAGATAATTCTACTTTAAACTCGATTTCTTCAAAATACGAAAGAACTTTCAAAAATCCAGAATTATTCGAGATTTACAAATCCTTTGGGCTTACCCTTTAGGTTAAAACTCCCACAAGATCTGTTCCACCAGAATTCGACGAAACGTTTAAAAACCTATAGAAATGAAAATTCCTGGAGGCTACAGCCTTACATTTCTTTTAAGAAATGACATCAGAACTTATTTGTGAAGCTGTGCATTTGCCCAAGGATGGACAGGCAAGTACCGTATTGAATTTTTACGCATGCGCTACAGCTCGAGGGACATGCATGCGCTAGATGTGTGCATGCGATAATGTCCAGTGCAACTTCTAAGCACTGTTCCTTGTGCCGTTGTTGTAGCCGACGATTCCACTTCCGGTTTTCGAGCGAAACGGTCGCGGGATGTTTGGCTCCGACGGAGCGGGTTCAGCGGCCCGAGTGGGCCGCGGTAACAGGGCTTTTGTTCCTAGCTCTGAGGATTATCAGGTGATTCTGCCCAATCTGCCTTCCGGACGCATCGTTGCGAACACAGTTTTTATGCATGGCGATCCAAGAGCCCGGCCCTACCGCGTCGAAGATTACCGGGACACTCTGGCCAAGCTTGGTGCGCTCGCCGACGTTTTGGCGTTGGGGGCGTATCAAATGAACCACGTGTGGGCCGTGACAATGACGAGTGCTGACGCTGCTCGGAAATTGCTCTCCGCCGTCGACGTGAAGGTAAAGGATCGCCCATGTTTGCTTATCGACCCAAATAACCGCGAGGTTCGCTTGAAGCTACATTGGTTGCTGCACGGCGTGACCGATGAAGACGTGCGTGTGGCCTTGACGCCCTATGGGAAAGTATTAGAAGTGACGCGGGAGAAGTGGAGAGCGCAAGGCCTCACTGAAAAGGGCTCGACGACACGGTCTGTGGGGTTGAAGTTACATTCCGACGTCAAGGTCGATGACATTCCGCACCAGCTCAAGATTGCCGGAGAGTTGACTCTTGTTGTTGTCCCGGGCCGGTGCTCCGTTGTGCCTACGGTGCAAGAGTACTGGGCACATACGTCGAGACTGCCGAGTACCCCGCTGCAATCGTTGTCGCCGCTTCGGCCACGAAGACGCGGATTGCGCAAGGACATACGCCAGCGTTACTGGACCAGCGCAGGCAAACGACGTACTGGAGCACCTCATGGACGAGGCAGACTCGGAGGAAACAGCAGGAGGGAGCCCAAACTCGGCTGTCCAAGATGGTTCGTCAAGCTCACAAGAAGATGGCCTGCGTGAAGCACCAAGGAAGCCCGAAGCCGGGCTTCCGCACGAAGGTGCACAAGGAAGGAGTGAAAAGGTTGATGCGAGCAGCACCGGCGACACCTTTTTCGGCGGAACCGTCGAGACCCCCTCCGAGCCAGAACCGATGACTGTGATCGACACCGACAGTGCCAGCGCGACGGGGAAGCGTCCCCACGACGCAGGGAAAAACGAGAAGGGGCCCAGTGCGGCCGCGACGGACGAGCCACCCGCCAAAACGACTCCCGCGCGGCGGGCTCTCCTTCGGCCACGGCCGAACATTCCAACGGAGCGCAAGACGGCGGAAACGCCGCCTTTGCCACCGTGAGGACTGTACTGGGGCAAGGCGTTCAGGAAGGAAGTGCAGTTGTGAGGTAAGCGCCATGCCCCTGGGTTTTTCACAGCCTTAAAATGATGCAAATAGAAAGTTCAATCCGTGTGGCCACCCTAAATGTGCGTGGCCTTGCCTCAAGGAGAAAGCAATGCCAACTGTACCGACTAGTAAGCGACCTCGATCTTGACATTCTGGCAGTGCAGGAGACTAAAGTCGATGGCGACGAGGAAACTGGGGGCATGGTGCGCCAATTCTTGTCGCGGTACTCTGCTATAGTTAGCCATGCCGTAGGGACTTCTTCCGGCTGTGTGCTCTTCGTCCGACAGAGTCTGCATGCTAAAATAGAGGCCGTAACGTCATGTCCGTCTGGTCGGCTCATTGTGTGTGATCTCTTGTTTTCATCTTTGGAATGGCGTGTAATTTGTTTGTACGCACCGACTGTTGCCGATGAAAGACGCGTATTCTTTGAACAGCTAAAACAGTATACTCAGTGTAACCGGCTCCTTATCATTATTGGGGACTTCAACTGCGTTCTTTCAGCCAATGACAAAACTAGCGCTCGACAGTACAAAGATGCAAGTACCGTTGTACTAAGCGATATAATAAGTGACCATGGCTTGGAGGATGTGGCTGAATGTCTCGGTGGTGGGAGGGCTAAGCAGTACACCCACTTTCAGGCAGCCAGCCACGCCCGACTAGATAGGGCGTACGTGAGTCTTGATTTGGTGCCATTTTGCAAGGAATACCGTGTTAGCGCCGTTTCATTTAGTGATCACTGCTTGGTGAGCTTTCTAGTAGCTAGCACGAAAGAAAGGAAAAGGGGCTTCGAGTGGCAACTATGGAAATTGAATTCGAACCTGCTGAGCGATGAAAAGTTTATGGCGGAAGTAATGACGGAAGTTGAAGAAATGAAAGTTGTGGGTAAGAAGACGTTCAGAGAAAAATGGGAGAACTTCAAGCAGGCGGTCAAAATGAAGGCTTTGGAGCGCTCGAGTGTTATAAGCAGAGAAAAAGGGGCAGAAGAAAAGCAGATGCGCAGAAACCTGCAAAAATTGATCAGCGAAGAATGTACGATGCCCGGCATGTTTATTGACGATATTCGCGCATTGAAACGCAAAATAGAACAGTTCGATATCGAAAGGTACCATGGTGCTATGGTGCGGGCAAGGGCCGAGAGACTGATAATGGGAGAAGCACCGTCTAAAAGGGCGTTGGGCTCAGAAAAGTGGCACGCGCGACGTAATCAGATAACAGAAATTGAACACGATGGTAAAGTCAGCGATGCAGCAGACGATATCGAGCGCGCTTTCTTTGAGCACTTCAATAGCTTATTCGCCGCCTGCTCAGTCGACGTCGACCGTTTTAAGAAAGAGTTTTTAACGCTGATGCCAAAGCTAGACAACAATACGAAAGAAATATTGGAGGAACCCATTTCAGAAGAGGAAGTAAAAAGTGCTATTGAAAGTATGCATCCGGGGAAGTCCCCTGGCCCTGATGGTCTGACTTCCGCCTTTTATAAATGTTTCAATTTAGCAATATCACCAGTCCTAACCGACGTATACAATGAGGCATTCGAGCTGAAAGTATTACCCCCGTCCTTTTCATCCTCCCACACTGTTCTTATACCGAAATCGGAAGACCCTGTTGCATTGCGCAGAGTAACTTCTTACCGCCCAATATGCCTCACTAATGGAGATTATAAGATATTTATGAAAATCCTAGCTAAGAGGTTGCAAACAGTCATTACGGAGCTCGTGGGGCCGCACCAGACGTGTGGCATTAAAGGCCGAACTATCTTCACTAATATACACGTAGCACGGAGTATCCTCGAATGTTGCGACGCTATTGGAGCACGAGTGGCAATGCTCCAAATCGACCTGGAGAAAGCGTTCGACAGGGTGCCTCATGAAATTCTTCTGTGCATTTTAGAACATGCGAACTTAGGTAAAATAATTAGAGAGGGAGTTGCCATGGCGTACCGAGACTGCTCAACGCGGCTGATCGTTAACAAGACGGTGGGGGAGCGCATCCCAGTCAAGCGTTCGGTCCGTCAAGGTTGCCCTCTCTCGCCACTTTTGTTCTGTCTGTACATAGAGTCTTTTTGTTTGAATGTCATAGAGAATGACTGTGTTCGCGGGTTTAAGCTGCATGAGGTTGAAGTCCGGCTGTTGGCTTATGCGGACGATATTGCCATTTTTTGCGCTGATTCAGACAGCATAACACAAGCTGTCAAATGTGTTAAAAGCTTCTGTGCTGCGAGCGGCAGCGCGGTAAACTGGGGCAAATGCCTGGGCTTTTGGCACGGTGACTGGCCAGAAACCCCAGACAGTTTTGCCAGCATGAGTTTTGTTACGACACCGGTGAAATACTTGGGTGCCCCCCTCGAGTGCTACAAAGACAGCGATTCGCACTGGAGGAGCGAAGTGGATAAACTGCGGGACAGAGTAAATAAGTGGAATGGCTGGAATTGGTCTATGTTTTCTAAAGCCACAATTTGCAATATATTCTTAATGAGTAAAATTTGGTATACCCTACAAGTCTTACATTGTTCGAGGGTAAACATCCAAAGATTTCACCGTGTGTTCGCAGTGTTCGTGTGGGCTTCGTCTTGGGAAAGATCAAGTCGAACCAATTTATTTCTTCGAGTGCGAAATGGAGGACTGGGCTTGTCGCATTTGTTTTTGAGACAGGTAGTCAGTCGGTTTTATTTCTTTCGGGACGTTAGCAACCCATTCCTTCGCACTGTCTGTCAACTTCGCCTGGGGCAACACTTGCCCAACATGGTTGTCTCAACCGGCAGCGTGCCCGGTGGTGTTTATGGTTTTCTTCGCGAAGTTGTGCTTTCCTGTAGGTTTTTGTCAGCGCGGTTTTCATTTGAGTATTTGAGTGACGTAAAGCGTAAAAAACTGTACAAAGACCTATGTGATGTGTTTCTACCAGTGCCTTTATATCGGTCCCTTTACAATGTAGGCCATGGGCACACTGTACTAAAGCGCGTCAAGGCGATGCTAATACCGCCAGGTGTTAAGAATTTCTTTTTTAAATTACACACCGGTACGCTGACTGTCAAATCATGGATGGCTGAAAAGGGGTTTTATGTTCCTTGGGGCACGCATTGCATTATATGCAGAAAGGAGGAGACAATTGAGCATGTATTCCTGGACTGTTGGGATGCTGTCTTTCTTTGGGATGTGCTCCAGCGCACAATCAAAAAAGATTTTCCCCTTGATGCACATGGGATCCGCTATTTGCCAATACAAAGTGACGACGGTACGCCATTCGACATGATAATGCTTATGGCTCTTCATAGCATCTGGAAATCCAGAATGGCATTCAGTCACGTTGATGTAGATGCACGATCGCCTACCCAGTACTTCAAAGAAAGCATAAGGAATTTTGTGGAGGAACAAAAGTTGCAGGAATTTACTCCAGAGTGGTTGCCACGCGTCGAATTATTATCGACGATGAAAACGTTTTAACGCATGTGCGGCCACAACATTTGAGCGGTCGTTTTTTTTTTAACGATGTTCTTGATTGTTTTGTGTAAATATCTGTAAATATGTATATTGTTTATGTGGGCCAAAGACAGGCAATAAAGAAAAAAAAAGTTGTTGTAGCCGAGACGGTAAAGCATTCGGTCAGGGGCGTAGCCAGAAATTTTTTTCGGGGGGGTTCAACCTTACTTTATGTATGTTCGTGCGTGCGTTTGTATGTGTGCGTGTATATATACGCAAGCAAAACTGAAAAATTTCGGGGGGGGGGGGTTTGAACCCCCCCAACCCCCCCCTTGGCTACGCCCCTGCATTCGGTTCACAAGCGGAAAGGCGCTGGTTCGAATCCCGCTGATGGCATTGCCAAAAAAACAAAGTAAAGCGTTTGAGGCAATGATGCGGTTACCGTGGCTAAAACCCATTCGTGGATCTAAAACTGGTGGTTCGCACTGCCGGTAATGCTGGGCATAGCATGATAACATCATTCATGTATGGCGGCTCGCATTTCCACGGCCACCATTGGATTTGTAAGCATGCGTTACAATAAGGTACTGACCGACCCTTAAACGCAGAAGAAAGCACAGCCAGGCCTAAAAATTGTGGTGCGTGTTTTTTCCTTTTTTTTTTCGCACTGAATATTTCATAAAAAAGAAGGACCCCCGGTTCGTGCACGGGCAGCTACCCTTGAGCCCGTGCAGCGGGTTGGGGATCCTCCAGGCGTCTTAAGCTCCGCACCACAGTGGCACTGTGAGACCACTACGAAGCCCGGCTGTACCCATTTGCAACCGCTGGGTGGGCGGCCGGCACCGGGGATCGAACCCGGCACCTCCCGTATTGGAAGCTGACGCCCAAGCGTTTCGCCACCAATTCGGTGAGTGTATTAGTGAACAACGAGCAAGATATAGGTTACATGATCATTTGCGACGAAACATAAAAAGAATCGACTGAATGAAATAAAGGTCAGGGTCACTAGACTTAAGTTGGAGGGTCCTCCATTCCAGGAACACACATCCTTACCGCAATCGCATCCATCAAGGATTCCGAGGTTTATTGCCTTACGTTTTTGGTTGCGATGCCCGCACCTGGATTCGAACCAGCATCCTTTTGTTTACGAGCGTAACACCTTAGCCACTGGGCTATAGGAACGGCGATGCAAACCACGCTTACAAGTTGATTTGCACATTGTTGCACACCAAGATCATAAAAATTAATGCTAGGGTTTTTGTCCAAGCCTCGGTAGGTATAGCACTTGAGAAAAATATACGTGTCATTGATGATGAAGGCTATAGTCTCTACTAACCTTCTATTTCTCCATTTTTAGGTATCCTTACAATTCGATAAAAAGAATCATCGAAGAATTTTTGACCAAACAGGAGAGCCCTTAGGCTTATTGGTTGGTGAACACTAGCCCTCAAATCTATGTTATGCAAATTCCACAAAACATTCCCAAGTGAAAAAACTCTAGATTAGCTGAGCCTATAGTTTTTCTTTTTTGGCTAAATATACACCCACGCCATATATTTCATCAAATTTTAAGAGAATGTTGAAAACTAAACAAAAATTTCCATAGCTTGCCGTTAAGGATGAAAATGTTCCCAAGATCGAATTCGTTAGAATACGACCAAACAATGAAAAAGTTTAAAATACGAGATAGCGAAAGGCTATAGGCTTGCTATTTGGGCTGAGTATGGTCCCAAAGTGGAACGCATAAAAAATCAATCAAATATATAAAAAAAATCGGGAAATGCAACATTTCCAAAGGCTATAAGGCTTGTCATTTAGGCTGAAAATGGCACCAAAGTCGAATGCATCAAAACGCGACAAATCTATGCAAAATTGAAAAATACAAGATATCCAAAGGCCATAGGCTTGCCGTTTAGGTTAAATATGGTCCCAAAGTCGAATGCATCAAAACACGACCTAACTACGAAAAAGCGCAAAATACAACATTTCTAAAGGCTCTTGCCTTTTAGGTTGAAAACGGTCCCAAAATATATTTCATCACAATACGACCAAACTATCAAAAGTCGAAAAATATAATATTTCTAAATTTTACAGGCTTGCCATTTAAGTCTAATATGGTCCCAAAATCTGTTTCACGAGGATTTGACCAAACCGTAAAAAATCGAAAAATACAACATTTCCAAAGGCTATATGGTTAATATTTAGTCTGCAAATAGACAGAACTAGGCAGGGAACTTCTGCAGCACCAACAAACAAGAACGAGAAGAGACAATTAAAAGCGGTGTGAGTGCTAACGTTACTGAATATTTTGTTTGTCTTGTTTTTTAGAAAATATGACGTATGTATGTGTGCGCACATCGTCCAAAAATCAGATGAAACATTAAAGCAACCAACTTCGTTCTTCAATTGTGATAGCCAGGGCGTACCGACAGTACTTTGATAAAGGTTAATTAATTGGCCTTCAAGAATTTCGCGCTCAGAGTTATCATGCCGCGGCCGATACGAAAACGTGGTGTTTTGGAAAATACCAGTCTGCCCGTGAACATGAACAAACTGGGCGTTATGAACTAATCTTGCGTGCCATTCTTTTCCATTGTAAACAGTGGCAATTCACTGCGCTTTTCCATACCACGGCGAGACTTCAGCGGGCGCATGATAAGCCCTTACGCGTAATCACTGAGGCATACTTCCTTAAACTCGAAGGAATTAGTCGTTTTAGTACGCCATCGCATAATAATATCTGGGGTTTAACGTCCCGGTACGCCATCACTGTCTGGGTACACATTGTAGGCATTGAACTTGGTGCATCCCGTCCGTAGTTAAACCGAGGAACAAGTAATATTCACATAACAACGGAAAACAATTTATTTAACGCTCACACGTCAGCACGAAGCACGACGACCGAAGGCGCGCAAGGCAGGGCAGCCAAGGAAGATAGACGCAGGCGAACAGCAGCTCCAGGCAGCGTGTGGTTCTCGTTGGACCGATTCTATCCTCTAACTTGAATGCGCGAAGTCGGTCACATTTTAAGAAACAGGATTTGCCCCGCGCATCGCTAATGCGTATCACGTGGTGCTATCAAGACAGCCAGTGAGGGGGTGGCACCTGCAACATGTATACCTCGCATTTTGTGATCAAAAGTTCAGTAGTAACAATTGCAAAATGTTAACTGCGCGTATATAGATTCGAAAAGGGACGGGACAAAGAAAGGCAAACAGCGCTCTTTGTCTATCTTGGTCCCGTTCCTTTCCAAACCTTGTATGCGCTGTTAACATTTCGCAATGGATCCACACCAACCTGCACAAGCGTCAACCCTTTCAAACTATGCTGTTCAGTTGTAGCCAGCGCTCGTGCTGTTCTCATGTGTTTGATGACTCTGATCCGGTCGTTCTTTGTTCACACTGTAGAATTTCTTCACTATGATCCAACTAGACCAACTCCGAGATAATTCTACTTTAAACTCGATTTCTTCAAAATACGAAAAAACTTTCAAAAATCCAGAATTATTCGAGATTTACAAACTCTTTGGTCTTACCCTTTAGGTTAAAACTCCCACAAGATCTGCTCCACCAGAATTCGACGAAACGTTTAAAAACCTATAGAAATGAAAATTCCTGGAGGCTACAGCCTTACATTTCTTTTAAGAAATGACACCAGAACTTACTTGTGAAGCTGTGCATTTGCCCAAGGATGGACAGTACCGTATTTAATTTTTACGCATGCGCTACAGCTCGAGGGACATGCATGCTCTAGATGGGTGCATGCGATAATGTCCAGTGCAACTTCTAAGCACTGTTTCTTGTGCCGTTGTTGTAGCCGAGACGGTAAAGCATTCGGTTCTCAAGCGGAGGGGCGCTGGTTCGAATCCCGCTGATGGCATTGCCGAAAAAACAAAACAAAGCGATTGAGGCAGTGATGCGGTTACCGTAGGTAAAACCCATTCGTGGATCTAAAACTGGTGGTTCGGACTGCCGGTAATGCTGGGCATAGCATGATAACATCATTCATGTATGGCGGCTCGCATTTCCACGGCCACCATTGGATTTGTAAGCATGCGCTACAATAAGGTACTGACCGACACTTAAACGCAGAAGAAAGCACAGCCAGGCCTAAAAATTGTGGTGCGTGTTATTTTTTTTTTTTCGAACGGAATATTTCATAAAAAAGAAGGACCCCCGGTTCGTGCACGGGCAGCTACCCTTGAGCCCGTGCAGCGGGTTGGGGATCCTCCAGGCGTCTTAAGCTCCGCACCACAGTGGCACTGTAAGACCACTACGAAGCCCGGCTGTACCCATTTGCAACCGCTGGGTGGGCGGCCGGCTCCGGGGATCGAACCCGGCACCTCCCGTATTGGAAGCTGACGCCCAAGCGTTTCGCCACCAATTCGGTGAGTGTATTAGTGAACAACGAGCAAGATATAGGTTACATGATCATTTGCGACGAAACCTAAAAAGAAACGACTCATTGAAATAAAGGTCAGGGTCACTAGACCTAAGTGGGAGGGTCCTTCATTCCAGGAACACACCATCTTACTGCAATCGCATCCATCAAGGATTCCGAGGGTTATTGCCTTACGTTTTTGGTTGCGATGCCCGCACTGGGATTCGAACCAGCACCCTTTTGTTTACGAGCGTAACACCTTAGCCACTGGGCTATTGGAACGGCGATGCAAACCACGCTTACAAGTTGATTTGCACATTGTTGCACACCAAGATCATAAAAATTAATGCCAGGGTTTTTGTCCAAGCCTCAGTAGGTATAGCACTTGAGAAAAATATACGTGTCATTGATGATGAAGGCTATTGTCTCTATTAACCTTCTATTTCTCAATTTTTAGGCATCCTTAGAATTCGATAAAACGAATCATCGAAGAATTTTTGACCAAACAGGAGAGCCCTTAGGCTTACTGGTTGGTGAACACTAGCCCTCAAATCAATTTTATGCAAATTCCACAAAACCTTCCCAAGTGAAAAAACTCTAGATTAGCTGAGCCTATAGTTTTGCTTTTTTGGGTAAATATACACCCACACTATAGATTTCATCAAATTTTTAAGAGAATGTTGAAAACTGAACAAAAATTTCCATAGGTTGCCGTTAAGGATGAAAATGTTCCCAAGATCGAATTCGTCAGAATAGGACCAAACAATGAAAAATTTTAAAATACGAGATATAGAAAGGCTATAGGCTTGCTATTTGGGCTGAGTATGGTCCCAAAGTCGAAGGCATAAAAAATCAATTAAAATATAAAAAAATCGGGAAATGCAACATTTCCAAAGGCTATAAGGCTTGTCATTTAGGCTTAAAATGACACCAAAGTCGAATGCATCAAAACGCGACAAATCTATGCAAAATTGAAAAATACAAGATATCCAAAGGCCATAGGCTTGCCGTTTAGGTTAAATATGGTCCCAAAGTCGAATGCATCAAAACACGACCTAACTACGAAAAAGCGCAAAATACAACATTTCTAAAGGCTCTTGCCTTTTAGTTTGAAAACGGTCCCAAAATATATTTCATCACAATACGACCAAACTATCAAAAGTCGAAAAATACAATATTTCTAAATTTTATAGGCTTGCCATATAAGTCTAATATGGTCCCAAAATCTGTTTCACGAGGATTTGACCAAACCGTAAAAAATCGAAAAATACAACATTTCCAAAGGCTATATGGTTAATATTTAGTCTGCAAATAGAACTAGGCAGAGAACTTCTGCAGCACCAACAAACAAGAACGAGAAGAGACAATTAAAAACGGCACGAGTGCTAACGTTACTGAATATTTTGTTTGTCTTGTTTTTTAGAAAATATGACGTATATATGTGTGCGCACATCATCCAAAAATCAGATGAAACATTTAAAGCAACCAACGTCGTTCTTCGATTGTGATAGCCAGGGCGTACCGACAGTACTTTGATAAAGGTTGATTAATTGGCCTTCAAGAATTTCGCGCTCAGAGTTATCATGCCGCGGCCGATACGAAAACGTGGTGTTTTGGAAAATACCAGTCTGCCCGTGAACATGAACAAACTGGGCGTTATGAACTAATCTTGCGTGCCATTCTTTTCCATTGTAAACAGTGGCAATTCACTGCGCTTTTCATACCACGGCACGACTTCAGCGGGCACATGATAAGCTCTTACGCGTAATCACTGAGGCATACTTCCTTAAATTCGAAGGAATTAGTCGTTTTAGTACGCCATCACATAATAATATCTGGGTTTTTACGTCCCGGTGCGCCATCACTGTCTGGGTACACATTGGAGGCATTGAACTTGGTGCATCCCGTCCGTAGTTAAACCGAGGAACAAGTAATATTCACATAACAACGGAAAACAATTTATTTAACGCTCACACGTCAGCACGAAGCACGACGACCGGAGGCGCGCAAGGCAGGGCAGCCAAGAAGATAGACGCAGGCGAACAGCAGCTCCAGGCAGCGTGTGGTTCTCGTTGGACCGATTCTATCCTCTAACTTGAATGCGCGCAGTCGGTCACATTTTAAGAAACAGGATCGCCCAGGCGCATCGCTAATGCGCATCACGTGGTGCTATCAAGACAGCCAGTGAGGGCGTGGCACCTGGAACATGTATACCTCGCATTTTGTGATCAAACGTTCAGTAGCAACCATTGCAAAATGTTAACAGCGCGTATATAGATTCGAAAGGGACGGGACAAAGAAAGGCAAACAGCGCTCTTTGTCTATCTTGGTCCCGTTCCTTTCCAAACCTTGTATGCGCTGTTAACATTTTGCAATGGATCCACACCAACCTGCACAAGCGTGAACATCTTCAAACTATGCAGTTCAGTTGTAGCCAGCGCTCGTCCTGTTGTCATGTGTCTGATGACTCTCATCTTGTCCTTCTTTGTTCACACTGTAGAATTTCTTCACTATGATCCGACTAGACAACTCCGAGATAATTCTACTTTAAACTCGATTTCTTCAAAATACGAAAAAACTTTCAAAAATCCAGAATTATTCGAGATTTACAAACCCTTTGGGCTTACCCTTTAGGTTAAAACTCCCACAAGATCTGTTCCACCAGAATTCGACGAAACGTTTAAAAACCTATAGAAATGAAAATTCCTGGAGGCTACAGCCTTACATTTCTTTTAAGAAATGACACCAGAACTTACTTGTGAAGCTGTGCATTTGCCCAAGGATGGACAGGCAAGTACCGTATTGAATTTTTACGCATGCGCTACAGCTCGAGGGACATGCATGCGCTAGATGTGTGCATGCGATAATGTCCAGTGCAACTTCTAAGCACTGTTTCTTGTGCCGTTGTTGTAGCCGAGACGGTAAAGCATTCGGTTCACAAGCGGAAAGGCGCTGGTTCGAATCCCGCTGATGGCATTGCCAAAAAAACAAAGTAAAGCGTTTGAGGCAGTGATGCGGTTACCGTGGCTAAAACCCATTCGTGGATCTAAAACTGGTGGTTCGCACTGCCGGTAATGCTGGGCATAGCATGATAACATCATTCATGTATGGCGGCTCGCATTTCCACGGCCACCATTGGATTTGTAAGCATGCGTTACAATAAGGTACTGACCGACACTTAAACGCAGAAGAAAGCACAGCCAGGCCTAAAAATTGTGGTGCGTGTTATTTTCTTTTTTTTTTCGAACGGAATATTTCATAAAAAAGAAGGACCCCCGGTTCGTGCACGGGCAGCTACCCTTGAGCCCGTGCAGCGGGTTGGGGATCCTCCAGGCGTCTTAAGCTCCGCACCACAGTGGCACTGTGAGACCACTACGAAGCCCGGCTGTACCCATTTGCAACCGCTGGGTGGGCGGCCGGCACCGGGGATCGAACCCGGCACCTCCCGTATTGGAAGCTGACGCCCAAGCGTTTCGCCACCAATTCGGTGAGTGTATTAGTGAACAACGAGCAAGATATAGGTTACATGATCATTTGCGACGAAACATAAAAAGAATCGACTGAATGAAATAAAGGTCAGGGTCACTAGACTTAAGTTGGAGGGTCCTTCATTCCAGGAACACACCCCCTTACCGCAATCGCATCCATCAAGGATTCCCAGGTTTATTGTCTTACGTTCTTGGTTGCGATGCCCGCACCGGGATTCGAACCAGCACCCTTTTGTTTACGAGCGTAACACCTTAGCCACTGGGCTATTGGAACGGCGATGCAAACCACGCTTGCAAGTTGATTTGCACATTGTTGCACACCAAGATCATAAAAATTAATGCTAGGGTTTTTGTCCAAGCCTCGGTAGGTATAGCACTTGAGAAAAATATACGTGTCATTGATGATGAAGGCTATAGTCTCTATTAACCTTCTATTTCTCAATTTTTAGGCATCCTTACAATTCGATAAAAAGAATCATCGAAGAATTTCTGACCAAACAGGAGAGCCCTTAGGCTTACTGGTTGGTGAACACTAGCCCTCAACTCTATTTTATGCAAATTCCACAAAACATTCCCAAGTGAAAGAACTCTAGATTAGCTGAGCCTATAGTTTTTCTTTTTTGGCTAAATATACACCCACACCATAGATTTCATCAAATTTTAAGAGAATGTTGAAAACTAAACAAAAATTTCCATAGCTTGCCGTTAAGGATGAAAATTTTCCCAAGATCGAATTCGTTAGAATACGACCAAACAATGAAAAATTTTAAAATACGAGATAGCGATAGGCTATAGGCTTGTTATTTGGGCTGAGTATGGTCGCAAAGTGGAACGCATAAAAAATATATCAAAATATAAAAAAAATCGGGAAATGCAACATTTCCAAACGCTATAAGGCTTGTCATTTAGGCTGAAAATGGCACCAAAGTCGAATGCATCAAAACGCGACAAATCTATGCAAAATTGAAAAATACAAGATATCCAAAGGCCATAGGCTTACCGTTTAGGTTAAATATGGTCCCAAAGTCGAATGCATCAAAACGCGACCTAACTACGAAAAAGCGCAAAATACAACATTTCTAAAGGCTCTTGGCTTTTAGGTTGAAAACGGTCCCAAAATATATTTCATCACAATACGACCAAACTATCAAAAGTCGAAAAATACAATATTTCTAAATTTTACAGGCTTGCCATTTAAGTCTAATATGGTCCCAAAATCTGTTTCACGAGGATTTGACCAAACCGTAAAAAATCGAAAAATACAACATTTCCAAAGGCTATATGGTTAATATTTAGTCTGCAAATAGACAGAACTAGGCAGAGAACTTCTGCAGCACCAACAAACAAGAACGAGAAGAGACAATTAAAAGCGGTGTGAGTGCTAACGTTACTGAATATTTTGTTTGTCTTGTTTTTTAGAAAATATGACGTATATATGTGTGCGCACATCATCCAAAAATCAGATGAAACATTAAAGCAACCAACTTCGTTCTTCAATTCTGATTGCCAGGGCGTACCGACAGTACTTTGATAAAGGTTAATTAATTGGCCTTCAAGAATTCCGCGCTCAGAGTCAACATGCCGCGGCCGATACGAAAACGTGGTGTTTTGGAAAATACCAGTCTGCCCGTGAACACGAACAAGCTGGGCGTTATGAACTAATCTTGCGTGCCATTCTTTTCCATTGTAAACAGGGGCAATTCACTGCGCTTTTCCATACCACAGCGCGACTTCTGCGGGCGCATGATAAGCTCTTACGCGTAATCACTGAGGCATACTTCCTTAAATTCGAAGGAATTAGTCGTTTTAGTACGCCATCACATAATAATATCTGGGGTTTAACGTCCCGGTACGCCATCACTGTCTGGGTACACATTGGAGGCATTGAACTTGGTGCATCCCGTCCGTAGTTAAACCGAGGAACAAGTAATATTCACATAACAACGGAAAACAATTTATTTAACGCTCACACGTCAGCGCGAAGCACGACGACCGGAGGCGCGCAAGGCAGGGCAGCCAGGAAGATAGACGCATGCGAACAGCAGCTCCAGGCAGCGTGTGGTTCTCGTTGGACCGATTCTATCCTCTAACTTGAATGCGCGCAGTCGGTCACATTTTAAGAAACAGGATCGCCCAGGCGCATCGCTAAAGCGCATCACGTGGTGCTATCAAGACAGCCAGTGAGGGCGTGGCACCTGCAACATGTATACCTCGCATTTTGTGATCAAACGTTCAGTAGCAACCATTGCAAAATGTTAACAGCGCGTATATAGATTCGAAAAGGGACGGGACAAAGAAAGGCAAACAGCGCTCTTTGTCTATCTTGGTCCCGTTCCTTTCCAAACCTTGTATGCGCTGTTAACATTTTGCAATAGATCCACACCAACCTGTACAAGCGTGAACATCTTCAAACTATGCAGTTCAGTTGTAGCCAGCGCTCGTCCTGTTCTCATGTGTCTGATGACTCTGATCTTGTCCTTCTTTGTTCACACTGTAGAATTTCTTCACTATGATCCAACTAGACAACTCCGAGATAATTCTACTTTAAACTCGATTTCTTCAAAATACGAAAAAACTTTCAAAAATCCATAATTATTCGAGATTTACAAACCCTTTGGGCTTACCCTTTAGGTTAAAAGTCCCACAAGATCTGTTCCATCAGGATTCGAGGAAACGTTTAAAAACCTAGAGAAATGAAAATTCCTGGAGGCTACAGCCTTACATTTCTTTTAAGAAATGACACCAGAACTTACTTGTGAATCTGTGCGTTTGCCCAAGGATGGACATGCAAGTACCGTATAAACCAGTTGTTAGATTGCGCCCGTGTGTATGTCTATTCTATGTCCCCGTGTGCCTGCGCAAATATTTCAAGATGAATTTGTTCCAACTTGGCCGAATCGCAGTTTTTGCTTCATATCACTTTGTTTTACACTCGGCAAACAAGGTTCTCGGATCTCAAGAACGAAAGCCATCCGAAACAGATCCGAAGCCTGTACTTCCCATCATTCCCATGGTGGTGGACGCGCCGCTGAGGGAGTCCACGTAGACACCAGCGCCACATTCCCCTCTAGGTAATATGGTAAGAAACGCTATGCCTGTAACACTTCGGCGGAGCTGCGCGACACATTGCAGTCTACCGATCGCAGCGCCACAAGCGGCTTGACCCTGTTTGGGCTTCACTTTCTGTACATTGGTGCTGCAGTCATTCCAAGCACTCCCCTGTTCTAGTACACTGTAGTAACGGATAAATGCGTCACACAGAATTTGTCGGTTTAATTTCAACTGCCCATGACGTACCAGGGTGTTAGAACTAGGCACTCTAACTGGAGCTCATTCGATTTATTATGCACTACTCAAACAATCCTAAAATGAAGCCACTGCAAATTTAATCTCTGGCAACTTTACTTCTTTGTTCAATGCTCCACCACCATCTTCAATTGGCAGCAGCTTTCTGCAATATGATCACGTGTACATAGTTCAAGAGAGTGTTCTGCAAGTCTGGGACAAGAGGAATGAAGCAAAAGAAACAAACTCAACCCGTAGTGCTCATGCCAAATACTTCTTCCTAGTCCTTCACATAATTTATGTATGTGCTGAACACAACTTCGTTGCACATAGACTGCACACGCAGCATAGTACAAGCGTCTCCAAGGTTTACAAGTATCTATGGTGCAACGGTCTTGCGCTGTTGCTGCTCATTGTTTCATCAGCCATTGCAATGGGCTTCTGATGACTCAGAATTCAGAAGATTCTCATGGATCGTGGGTAGTCCACATATTGTAGCTTCTTCACAAAGTCTAACCAAACCAATTGATTTCGAAATGTTTATTTGTACAAGAAGATATAATACAAAGTGGTTTCCGCTTCCTGTAACCACTGCCTATGACTAGAAAAAGAAAAAAAAAGTCCTTTATCTCTGACAGTTACCACTGCACAGTTTAATTCCACCAATACCCAAGTGAACGGCCAGCCACAGTGCCAAAATGGCGCTCACACCACACGCACGCGCAAAACACAAAAACCATATGCACATTTTACTGTGCTAACTTTGTACTGCCAAGGTCAAACAGGCGTAGAAAAGCTTTCGGACTATAAATTATGCCATGCAGAATAAAACTTCATTCACAGCATATAAAAAAGCTAAATTGCTGTGCACCCGAATATACTTGCTTTACCCGTTTGCTATCAAAGCTGCATGAAAGATCTTAGCAGCCCTGTTTTAAATCACAGCACTTCCGTGACTTCTTTTCAGCTTACTACAAGATCGTCACTTACATCTAACCTCGAGGCCCTGCTAGCCAGTGACGTGCATCTCTGCATTTGCAACTTATCCATAAAGCAGACCGCCTGTTGAGAGCCCAAAAATATACTGTGGAAAGTTTTCTGCATTTGGACTAGCTGTGACAAGCCAAGAACAATACCAGCTTCCAGCAGTCCTGGCTGCTATGCGCAGCTTCCACTTTCACTGGAGCAGTGCTGGGCAGTATCGAAGATACATGTATCTTAGATACTATCTTAGATAGTTGTTGGGTATCTTGTATCTGTATCGCGATACGTCTCGCAAGAGGTGTATCAATATCTGTATCTCCGATACATTCAATAATGTATCGTGTATCTTAAGATACAAGATACTCCATCGGAACACCCCGCGCGAAACAATACACGTTGGCTGAACTCAGCTTCTCAAGCTCATACTGCCGCCACTGAGCCACATGAATATAACTGTGACATTCACTGATCTTTCCGCCAGAGTTCTCTAGCGAAGGCAGCCGACGAGGTCTCCGCGTCCCTATTGGTGGAGCAGAGTCACATGGTTACACTCGCGCCGTCTCGACAAAAATCAAGCGCGCGGACGTCCACGTTTAACACAACACGTTGTGGAGCTAGTTGGTGATGCATATTTTTCTTTTAAAAGGATTCAGCGCGAAACTTTTAAACACAAGCACAAAGAAAGACATGACGGGGCGGGCGCTGTACTCCAACTCAATTCATTGAAAATAGACATACGCTGCACACGACGCGGAAGATCCTGGGCGCGTGTGCATTCAAGGAAGACGATAAAAAAATGCAAACTGCTTATAATTGCCTATCTGGTAATCTGTATTCGCTTGCGCGCAAGAAAACAGAAGTGCTGCTGAGACAAGTATCACCCCTTTGCTTGATAAAAAAAGCTTCCGACAGCTCACGAGCTAATCTGTCCTTACTATTAGCTAGAATTTTTGTCCCCTGATGTCATGGCTTACAATTTCCGCCGTGAACTTTGCAGGGGCGACAATGGGCGGGTAGGTTCATGAAGGAAAAGGAAAACGTCTACGTCATGTTGACCTTTTGTTTTCGTAATTTCTTTTTTCCTTTTTAGTAGTGACATTGCCGTGACGCTTGCTGTGATGTGTGCTCCTATGCGTGCGGCGTCTTTCGCACAAATTTCGGTGCTGCTGTAGAGTCGTTATAAAATTTTGTCTTGCGTAATGCTTCGTTCGATGTTTGGAGAATTCAAGAATGGGGTTTCTCTGCGTCTCGTGGCTTTTGTACATCAGCGATCTGAAGGATCTCGTGGATACAGTTTTGACTTGCTATCTTTATTCCAATACTTTTTCAAATTATTGATGCTTTCTTAGCTGTCCTTCTTTTGAATGACACTCATTACTTAGGTCTCCCTATTCTATACCCTCTGTTCAAAGCAAAATGTTTTTGAACTCTCGGCTTTGTTCTTACTTTTAACTGTGTGCGACATTCTGCTGCTGTTTGATAATTTACATTCCACTCGAGTTTATGGCTATGTAAAGGCGATGTTGAAGAAAGGTATACAGGGGTGGCTGGAGTATAGAGTAACAAACATTCTACTTATTACGTCATAAAACAGCGAAATTTAGTTTCAGTTATAGTAACGGAAACCATTATGAACTCCTTCAAGATGTTAGGAAGAAGATTCGAGAAGCATTGTTATACCAAATGCACCGTTTTTTTCATGAGCGTCACTAGAGGCTGTTTTATGACATTTTCCATAGTCAATCAGTTTTCTAATGTCTGGCACGATAATTCGTGCCTAATTGTGATAGCCATTAGGTGTTCCGCCTGTGCCGTGTTTCTGTTATTATTCAATGTGATCGCAAGGGTTGAGGCATGGGCAAGTTGGCGCTCTTTACCTCGGTTGTCTCGTCCCTTCCTAATCGTTCTATGCGCTGTTAACATTTTGAAATCAATGTGATTGTCTGGTAACCGCCTATACTTGGATATATATTTGTTTTTCCTTTTTAGGTCTCAATTTTTTTCTGCTAATATTCACAATATGATGGGAGCTGTAAGTGGCAATAGTGTGAATAGCAGCGGTGTCCTGCGACGCTTTGTGCAACTATACAATACGTCTGAGACGTTTCTGGGCGGCACATGTATGTTATGTCGTAGAAGAATAAATCTTAAAACATTGCACGTTAGTTTGCACGTTAGTGAGTATGTCGCGAACGAGAATTTTATGCCAGCAGATAATTAGAATATGAAAAGTCAGCGTAGTTTTATGTGCTCTACGTATACACGATACGTCACAAAAAGTCGCTACCAGCGTTATTGCTGCTGTACATCTGTCCGGTGATCCGGTGTTGCGGATGCGGTAATGCTTTTACGGACAAAGTAGAAAACATGAGGGACCTTAAGAAAACACCGGTATTTTCGCCATCGTTCGGAGGCTTCTTATTGAAGTGATTTTAGTTAGATGGCAAACCCTAGCTCGGCAAGCAGAGCAGCGACTCCCGTCAATTACGAAAGCGACAAGCAGAAAGCACTGACAGCGCAGTGTACTAACAGCTGCCACGTTAAGCACCTAAAACAACCCAAATAAGTTGTTTCGGAATGAAACTATTATAGTTTGAGCAAGAAATACAAATCTTATGGGGTACTAACAGACATTTCGTTCAAGTGACACAAAGTTGATCGCAGTTAAAAAATTTTGAATGGACACATTTTTGCGAATAGACATTTGATGCTAAGATATAGATTGTGATCGGAATTAAGCTTTGTGGTTTTCTTAGAATTCCACACGGGGAGGTACGTGAAGACCACCTTTCCAAATGAGTTACGACACGAAGTGGGATGACAATTATGGCTGACACCCGCCCACTTAACAATGTAAGATTGCACATTGACCCTTTTAATGCGATAGCAATGATATGGACAGCCCCGGCTGGTTTTTGCCGTCGCCGTCGCCGCCTTCATGCACCGTATATGTATATGTGTATATATAAGTATAAAAGCCACAAAGAAAAATAAGTCAGAAATACTTTCCGACGCGTGGAATCGAACGGCCGACCTCTCGCTCCGAAAGGCGCGTCTTTCAGCATGATAACGGCGAGCTATTTATGTACACCATTTACTTCAGCGTGCTTTCTTACTCACCAGCGAGATGGCGCGAAGTGCGCGAGGCGCGCTTTAAAGGTCGTCGCCCCGCTCCTGCGAACGCCGATGCTCTTCGCCCTACCGGGCGTGGTCGCCTTCGTGCGCTTATCTCGAAGAAAGAAGAGGGTGGGCAGGGGGGGGGGGGTGGAGTGGGGGGTTGTATGTCTTGTGCTTTCCCAATGGTCGCAGCTGGGATGAACTTGATCAAATCGCACGGCATAAATTCTGTCCCTCGCATACACTGCTGGGACCAAATGCTCGAAAATGACATATTACATTCGAAGATTCATCGCATTGCAATGGTATACTAAAATTACCGGTTGGCTAACAACCGATTTATAAACTTCTGAACCTCCGTAGTAATCACCAGATCAAAGATCGACTGCTTAACAGCAACTAATATTGATCGGTAGGTGGTCATATCGAGTTCGTTCGGTAAATTGGTTGTGGGTGTTTCTTCGGAATACACCTGGGCCTGACTGCCGGGTGCACTGTGGTGGCTTGGCTAAGTCAAATACATTTATTCGATAAAAGAAGGAATGCTTAGGAGCTTGGCCAGACCCCGCTTACGTTGTCGGCTGTCACTGTATAGTGCAAAGCTTGACCGGCTGCGGTGGAAGGGGGATAAGAACGTGGGCGCGTTGCCCACAGTGCACTTTTGTTTTCCGAAGCTTTATCATTTTTTTCCTCCTGATCGTTTCTTCGGTATATATACAGCAAACAACTTATGTCACTAGGTAAAGTTGTTCCTCTACTTCCGAATCAGCAACGTTGATCGTTCATTATGTACCACCGCTGGTACTCACCTCAAAATGTGCAGTTTGGGTGTTGCGTGCAAAATGACATATGCCAGGTTGTTCATATTTGTCTTTTGCAGTGTTTAAAAATATTTTCTGAATAAATGCGACAACTTCGTTAGAGATAGGGAGAGCAACTTTATTTAAAAAATGTCCGGCGAGTTCTACAGGGATTAGGAGAGTAAAAATCTTTTCCAGACATTTTTGCAAGCTATCTGTGAATAGCTTAATGTGACCGATTTACAGCGTGCTGCTAGCATACTGGTGATGTTTTAGGCTACAGTGCGTGTGGTACAAAGTACAAAACGAAATGCTCGAGCACAAGTAAAATTAGGGCGCAACTATTCTGTCGCACGAAACTGGAAGTTAATGAAATGCAGTCCTGAAAAGAAAGAAACAGGGCATACATGCAATGCCCTGAAAATAAAGAATCAGGGCATACATGAAAAGGCAACCCTTTCAGGGTAACACTGGAAGACAAAAGGTGTTGGCCACGCAACCTGTTAGCGACTACCAGCACAAGGTCCCTCTCCCCCCTTTTTTTATTAAATGTGTTTAAGGAGAGGTTAGCGCCTATAGATGGCTCCGGCTACTCCTGTGCCCTTATTATTCATTTGCGTCACGAACTTATAGATAAAACTAGACTATTGTAAAACTCACTCCCGGCAATGTCCTTTTAAAAGGAATGTTCTCACGTCATGCATAATGTCCACGTGTCGACAACAATGTTCACACAGATGACGCATAAAAAAAGTTCGCACTTTGCCGAAGAGTTCATTCCCTTCCTAGTGAGCAATTATACCGAAGTTGCCACCGACTTCAATGACTCGGAAACAGGGATGTACCTAACCGCAGGCGCTAAAGACCTCTTACAACATTCCTCAGGAGAAAGTCCTGTCGGCAGTTGAAGAAAGTACTGACTGTTATGGAAGCGTCAAGCTCTAGAGTGACTGTCACATAAGTATCAGAGATTTTCTTCAACTTTTGAGACTGCTTGAAATTGTTTTCTGTTTGCTTACAAGGATACATTTAGACGCGGAAAGGCCGCATATGCATTTGGTCGAATGTTGCGCCCGTTTTATCGAATATCTTTCTGGGAAAATAATGAGGGAAGGGAATTAAGCACCTAAAACAACCCAAATTAGTTGTTTCGGAATGAAACTATTATAGTTTGAGCAAGAAATACAAAGCTTATGAGATACTAACAGACATTTCGTTCAAGTGACACAAAGTTCATCGCAGTTAAAAAATTTTCAATGCAAACATTTCTGCGAATAGACATTTGATGCTAAGATATAGATTGTGATCAGAATTAAGCTTTGTGGTTTTCTTAGAATTCCACACGGGGAGGTACGTGAAGACCACCTTTCCAAATGAGTTACGACACAAAGTGGGATGATAATTATGGCTGACACCCACCCACTTGACAACGTAAGATTGCGCATTGACCCTTTCATTGCGATAGCAATGATATGGACAGCCTCGGCTGGTTTTTGCCGTCGCCGTCGCCGCCTTCATGCACCGTATATGTATATGTGCATATATAAATATAAAAGCCACAAAGAAAAATAAGTCAGAAATACTTTCCGACGCGTGGAATCGAACGGCCGACCTCTCGCTCCGAAACGCGCGTCTTTCAGCATGCTAACGGCGAGCTATTTATATACACCATTTACTTCAGCGTGGTTTCTTACTCACCAGCGAGATGGCGTGAAGTGCGCGAGGCGCGCTTTAAAGGTCGTCGCCCCGCTCCTGCGAACGCCGATGCTCTTCGTCCTACAGGGCGTGGTCACCTTCGTGCGCTTATCTCGAGGAAAGAAGAGGGTGGGCGGGGGTGGAGCGGGGGGTTGTATGTCTCGTGCTTTCCCCGCGATGTCCACGCTGAAGTCAAAGAGCGTACGAAGATCCTTCGCTCGCTGCAGCGGCCGCGTTTGCGAAAGGAGCGCTCTGTTCAAACAGAAATAAGTAACAACTGCGACATTTAGTTCGCGCTCGTCCTGTGTGTACCTGTTCTTTCGTTTCGTGCGTCCTGCTTTATGTTTCAGCAGTGCGCTTCATCGAGCTGTGACGCATGATAGTTCGCGCTCGTCATGTGTGCGTTCTTTTCGTGCGTCCTTTGGGCTCGAGCGACGCACTGACAATTTCGACCTGTTTTCCGTTATTCGCGTTACATTCCAATTTGTTGCTATCGTATTGTGGCGTCCTTTGGGCTCGAGCGATCGCACTGACAATTTCGACCTGTTTTCCGTTATTCGCGTTACATTCCAATTTGTTGCTATCGTATTGTGGCGTCCTTTGGGCTCGAGCAATCGCACTGACAATTTCGACCTGTTTTCCGTTATTCGCGTTACATTCCAATTTGTTGCTATCGTATTGTGGCGTCCTTTGGGCTCGAGCGATCGCCCTGACAATTTCGACCTGTTTTCCGTTATTCGTGTTACATTCCAATTTGTTGCTATCGTATTGTGGCGTCCTTTGGGCTCGAGCGATCGCACTGACAATTTCGACCTGTTTTCCGTTATTCGCGTTACATTCCAATTTGTTGCTATCGTATTGTGGCGTCCTTTGGGCTCGAGCGATCGCACTGACAATTTCGACCTGTTTTTCGTTATTCGCGTTACATTCCAATTTGTTGCTATCGAAACTGTGGCTTTTTTGACTGCAGTAAGTGGGCATGCATGTCTGTATTGAAAAGTTGAGTCAGTAGTGTTTTTACGCACTTCCACTTGCAAGAATTCTTCTAACATGTCCGTGCACCTGGATGTCCGGCCGCGAAGTTTAATTGCGGTTCACATGATTACGCACGCAAGGCAGTATACAGACTGGCGCAAAGCAACGCTCCGAAGTCCCGCGGAAGTTTCTTGTGGCGTTTAGGCAAAGATGGCGGTTATCCTTTAATTACCAGCGGGCGATATCAAGGAATGACTGCGCATCACATCACGGAGAAACATGCATGCTTAACCCTTTCAGCCCTGAGTTTTTTTAACGGGTGGATAATTTTTTTCTTGTTGAGATTGCTTTTTCTCACCTCAAGAGCACGAAAATAATATTTTCTGAGCATCCCGTCAGTGTATGAGAAAAATAGCGCCCTGTCCTATATATATGACACCAGGGCTTAGTGGGTGTGAAGGGAAATATGGTGAATTTCCATATTGCTATTTATTTTACTCTGTTTACACCTGAAATTGTTGTGAAGCTAGCATGCCAGCAACCACATATTAGTTACTGCGTCTCAAAGGTCCAAAAGCAAGTCTTTGCACTCGTGACACGGTGTTCTTCATTGCACTTGAATGGCCATTATCTAATTACTGGACGCCTTGTAAGGTCTAACATCATAATAAGTTGCCAAATCCTCCTTTGGTGTGCCGCAATTATTGTTGCCCGTGCCTGCATGTTGTTGTTGTTGTTCCTCAGACATTTGGCGCAACCCACTTAGGGGGATAGGCCATGAATCGGACGGTGCCTTTCTCAAAGAATGGATTCACTTTTTGAAGGAAACGGTTTTAAAAATTAATATTTTATGCGTTACCCATAACCAGTACAACTTCATAAAGCTTAATCAGAGGCTATCTTCATAAAGCTTAAAGGGGAAAAACAAAACGAAAGAAAAACGGCCAAAAATACATGTATATACAGCTGTGATTAGAGAAAAAAACGTTCGAAAAATAAACTGAACTAAGTTACTTTTAACATTCAAATCTTTTAGTCTCTCGCAGGAAATTGC
This sequence comes from Rhipicephalus sanguineus, assembly GCF_013339695.2. Taxonomy (NCBI): domain Eukaryota; kingdom Metazoa; phylum Arthropoda; class Arachnida; order Ixodida; family Ixodidae; genus Rhipicephalus; species Rhipicephalus sanguineus. The sequence goes on along the minus strand of NC_051183.1, from coordinate 77,172,888 downwards.
ATACAGCGTCGAAAACACTCCTGCGGCTAAAACCATGCACGGTAGCACCAATTGAAAGAACCACCGGAAGTGACAAATTTAAGCCCATCTTTCGAAGGGAATCTTCTAGTAGTCTTTTCCTTTGGATTTTAAACCTGCGGCACGTCAAGAAGAAGTGATCTAGAGATTCACTCTCCGTGCAGTGAAGGCATAAAGGTGACTGAGCCAGACCAGATCGGTGAAGGTAAAAGTTCAGTGGGGGGACTCGACATCGTAGCCTTGTAACTGAGATTTCTTCCTTTCTAGAGGAACACCATCTGCTCTTCCAAGGAAACTTCAGTTGTGGGAAGTCTGATGAAAACAAAGGAGATTTGTCGAAGTGATTGGACATGCAAGTTTTTCAAATCTCGCTGCAGTGACATAAGCCAACGTCGGCAAAATAGACATTAACAGGGCCATTGTGGGATGATACTGCAAGGGAATCCGCATATTCATTGAGTATCAAACCTTTGTGGCCAGGTACTCACACTAAACGAATAAGCCGTAAGTTTCTTGGAATTAGCGAATAGAATGTCTCTAAGATACTGGACAAATTTGGTGCGCTTAAGGAAGAACAGACAGAGAGGCAGTCGGTTAGAATAACCACTTCCGACAAGCACTGAGGCAATTTACGCAATGCTTGGACTATAGCCAGCAATTCAGCCTGGAAAATAGGTGTATAGTCAGGTAACCGAATTGAGAAAGACCAATCTAGAGAGAATGATGCGATTCCCACACCTGCCTTTTCTTCGCAAACGGAAGCATCAGTCGCTATCACAATGTTTGTTTCCAGATTGGCCAAATGATCTTCCAAAATGCCGTTTAGATATCGATATAATAACTGTTTAGCATTCTGTGGATATATGTCGTCAAATTCAATCCTAATCGTTTCTACAGTGCTGAGTATAAGTACTTCATAGAGGTGAACTTTCAATGGGTCCAAGAGTCTTTGTGTAAAAATGACTTGGGGACAGCGTAATCTAGACCTTGGTGGTTAAAAAATGAGGCCGGCTGATTAATGAAAACATACTGTGACCTCCTATGTGGAGACGCATAAACTTTTAAGAATGTTCGTACTGTTAGAATATGAATCGTTTTGATAAGAGAGGGCAGTCGTGATTCTTCATATAAAATATTGTTTGCGACGAATTTAGGAAGCCCAAGGAATAATCGTAATGATTCACGTTCTAAAAGAACCAGTGGTCGAACTTTGTAGGCTGGGGCGCCACAAAACAACACGCAGCCGAATTCTATTATCGGTCGAATATACATACAATAAATCATAACAAGCACGTCTCTGCGTAAACCTGCGCGCTTGTTGCTGAGCCTACGTAGCATACCTGCTGCGCGTGCTCCCCTAACAGCCATGTTTTCTATATGGGGACTCCAGTTAGGTTTTAAATGCGAATGCATTTCTTAGTCGAGCTATGTCAGGCGCCGTGTGGCGTCCGCGATCTCTCCGCCCATAGCAACAGCTGCGAGCGCACGCGCTCCTCCTCGCCCCTAGCAACCGGAGCAGGTGGTGCGGGCGGATCAGCGGAGAGTGAGTGGAGAAGAGGAGCGCGCTCGGGCGCGTGAGGGCGCTCGCATCGTGGGAGCTCGGCAGAGCTCCCGCGTGTGTGGGAGAGTGTGGGCGAGGGTAGGCGCGTGCTCCGGCGCTTCTCCTCTCGGCGGGCGTTGACGTGCGAAAGACGAGTGGACAGTGGCTTGTCGAGTACATGCGCACCAAGCACTCTATACAGTGTGCCTCTACCGCATCCGAACTCTGCCGCACAACCATTCACGGCACTTGCATTGATCTAGTCTTTGCCCGAAACTGTGACGCCGGCATGCTTCTCAAAGACCCTCTGACTGTGCACTTTACCGACCACAAGGCAGTGATCGTGGCCGTCTAGTGCAACGATAACACAAACAGGTGTTAAATGGTTACCCTACAAATCACCGTCTCGTCATTCATTATATAATTACTTCGCCGCACATTCGCCGCACACTCGCGCATTTCCTCACGATTTCCTTCGGGGAGGTGGGGTGAATTTTTTTTTTTGGTGTAGGCTACCCCTAAATACCTAACTGCCTCAACCTGGGGTATGATGTCGGTAAAGTAAAGAAATTTGCACTGGAGCACTTTGTGTGAACACTACGATTGCAATTTTATTGATATTGAGTGATAAGTTAATGGCCTCCAGCCACGTTTCCAGACTGTTCATATATGTCTGCAGAATTTGGTATAGTGTGTGAATGTCTGCTGATGTAGCAAAAAATGAGATGTCATCGGCATACACGTACACCTGTACATCCTGTTGTATGGGAATAGTACATAGCAGAACATTAAACAATAGCGGTGACAATACGGACCCTTGTGGGAGACCTCTCGTTTGTTTATACTTTGCAGAAGCCACACCGGATTGCGAGCAATAAAATTCTCTATCACTTAAGAATGCATAGATCCACGCAACAAAGTATTGTGGCAGACAAGTTCTGGAGTGGATGTATAAGTTTCACATGCTCCACACTGTCGTAAGCTTTTGTTATATCTAATGTTACTAAAGCGCAATATTGTTTCTCATATCGAGCAAGCTGTATTCTACTTTCTAGGTCGACGTGCGCACACCAAATGGAGCAGCCACGCCTGAAACCAATTTGGCATGGGCTCAAGATCATGTTTTCATCCAACCAATTGTCTATCCGAATGTGTAAGATTCTTTCGATGAGTTGGTAAGCTGATGAAACTGCACTTCATCCTCGTTATCTTCAAGCCCTCTCATGCACCATTCTTACACTGCAGCAAACGTATTCAGATCAATTATGTACAATCTCGCTGTTGGGACCCCCTTGCAAATTAGCAAGAAATGCAGGCTGATTTCCCAAGCAGAGTAACAATAAATTGGAGCAGACACAAGCGCTACGGCTCCGGGTCATCATGCACCGCATTCAAAGATCTCGCAACCACTAAGCCCTGGTGTCCTATATTTAGGACATGAATATTTTTCCTTGCAGCGGCCTAAGCTGAAATGCTAGGGAAGGCCCCCTTTGTAAATAAGCCGTCAAGCACTTTAGAAACAACAGTGAAAATTATGATAGCTACAGAGAAAAAAGTTATTCAGTAAAATGTCATCAAATATTTGGCTGCAGCGTTTGTCGTCTTTTTCACCTTCCGCCGTCTTGTTTTCAACATTGCAGACTTCCGAGGAAGACAATGATGGAAAAACGACTACCTATGTTTGTACAGGTGTAGTGAGGATACCACAGACACATTTTTCGATTTTTTAGTAATTTATGTCACAATTTATAGCAATCTTTCTTCGTGTCCTTTTTATAGGACGCCAGGGCCGAAAGGGTTAATCATTTGAACCGCAATTAAAGTTTACAGCTGGATAATTGGGACCACGGAAATGCTATGATTTTTTTCATGTTGATCTGTGCAGAAAAGCGACTAACTTTTCCGTACAAACATGCCCGCTTAGTACAGCAAATAAAAAGTCCATCGTTGCATATTAACTGGGCGGCTTGCAGCGAAAATTACCCTCTCACTGTATGTCCCCCTGACCACACAACTTATTTGCAATTGGGGCATTGTAAGAAAATCATCAAGGGTAAATTTGATCAACCTGTATAGATCTATAATGACAAATTTGCGAATGTATCGAAGTATCTTAAGATACAATTGCAAAGTATCGAATCGGATACAATTAATGCAGCAGTATCGTGTACCTGTATTTCAAATAATTCTTGCCCAAGTATCTTGTATAGTATCGCGATACAATTTCAAAGTATCTTTGCCCAGCCCTGCACTGGAGGAACGAGCGGGAAACGTAAAAATATAGATTAGCCACCAAGGTCTCACAACAATGCCACACTTTTATTAGTGCAATGCCATACACTGACACAGGTTAATAAAAAAAAACGAGACTCGAAATGCACGAGAAAATGTGTAGAAAAGGAGAAGCAGCAACGCGGCAAAGCGTGACCGTCTGTTGTCGCAGAACAACGACACAGAATGGCCCCGCGGCTGCGGCTCTGCTCAGCGACTTAGTCTCTCCTCCACCACTTTCTCCATCGGCAGTGCCATCTGGTAAACATGCCGGAAAGCAAGGTCCAGCATTAAGCGTGTCAGCGTGCCTCCGCCTCTGAATGGACCGGTCCTTGGACTTCGGCTCCCATGCTGCAAACAGCAAAACAAATGCGCCAGCATCAGAGAGATGTCTACTTACACTAGTACACTGCGCCGAATAAACTTCTGTGCCGAACAAAGATGCTTTGAGGGACCGTGCTTCAACAGTCGTGCATTTGATAGTATTTTCAGACGTTTTAGGTTTGTGCAGGTCTTATTGTTTCCAAGAGCACAATCATCAAGTAAACTGTATATTATACACCAGTGGTTCCCAAATGGGGTTCCGCGAAGCCATCTCTTTGGGTCCGCGAAACCCATCGTCGCAAAAAAAAGTGCCTTGTTTGGAGGCCCCCCGTGTCGCGTGACAGCGGCCTCATCTGATTTTTGGCATGCTTCACAACATAACATTCGTGCATTGCAGGGAAGCTGACTTAAGTTCCCCTTTCTCATGAGATGACTGTAAAGCTTTAGTTGCAGTTTCCTACAACATATGCTTTCTCAAAGCGCGCATATTTGAAGAGAAGGCATAGCTACAAACAAATGGAATGTGGCTGCAGACCACAGAACTTATTGAAAAGCTGTTGAGATCGACGTGGCATGACACTTTAGTTTGACCGTTCTATGCCAGGGAGAAATAAGATTAATAGTATACGTTGCTGGGCTAGTTGGTTCATAATCTTCAAAATTGGCTAGCGCGAAAATGACAGAGAAATATGATGTACCTATTTCATGCCAGGGGCGTAGCCAGAAGTTTTTGTAGGGGGGGGGGGGGGTTCAGCCATACTTTATGTATGTTCGTGCGTGCTTTTGTATGAGTGCGTGTATATATACACATGCAAGATAGAAAAATTTCGGGGGGGGGGGGGAGAGTTGAACCTCCCCATCCCCCCACCCCTTGGGTACGTCCGTTTCATGCTGCATGTTGTGTTAATTTATGAGAACGCCACCCCCTTTTTCTCTCACTGCAAGGAATCCCTCATTACTTCCACCGATCCACAAGGGGTCCCCGAAGCATCCCTGGCTGAGAACCACTGCTATACAGATACTATGTCTCACCTGCGGGGCTCAGAGCTTTAGCTCTGCTGCGACAAGGCACTCAAATGGAGTATCAATAAAAAAAAAGTCAGTTTCGCCGCAAGGGCGAAGCAATGAATGCGATAACAAGAAACTAATGCTATACGCAGTGAGGCTCGCCAATGGATACTCTCAGTTTGAACAGCGCTCTTGTTGTAAAGGCGGCCGAAGCAGCGAAGGAAACTAGCGTGCTTCAAGTGTCGAGCTGTGACACTTGGTAGTTCGCGCTCATCTTTTGTTTGTTCGTTTAGCGGCGTCCCTTGAGCTCGAGTGACTTTCGTACGCTCCGTAACATGAGCGCGGACATCATGGTGAAAGCTCGAAACATCCCTCTTCCCCTCACAACGAGAAAACCGCGCAAGCAGACAGCAGAAGGGCAAGGTTCTCCCTGCGCAAATATAAGAAGAAGAGAGCGAGCTCGCCGACGCGCTCCTCGCGCCATCTCGCTGGTAATGAAGAAACGCTTATAAGCGCCTACCGTCTCTGAGTCCTGCCATTGGTAAAGGGTGTGTATATAACGCTCGCCGTTAGCTACCTGAAAGATCTGCGCTTTCTGGCGTAGTGGTTAGCGCCACGCACTGCGGAACGATAGGTCGCTGGTTCGATTCCGCGCTTCGGAAGCATTTTTCTGAATTCTTTTCCTTAGGGACTTTGATATATATATATATACATGCTTATACATATACGGTGCATGACGGCGGCGACGGCGACGGCAAAATCCAGCAGGGACTGTCCATATAATTGCTATCGCAATAATATTGAGAAAAGTTGGCAATAAGGCACAGTAGTTTAATTCTCAATAGCAAAAACAAAACCACATTCAGTGAACCTGATGGCTCTAAACTGTCGAATTTCAATCTGTGAGTTGTGTACGTATGCTTGCCTGCCATTGGTCAGACTATATCTTGACTGACATTGCCATGCTGTTGCTCCCAATAAAGGAAATCGCAATCAAGACATGCACTGAGTCACCATACCCTAGCAACTAAATGGGTTAAACATGTTGTGATAGCTGGATATTCACAAGATTCCATAAGTCCTTCTCCAGCCCTGTTCTCCCATGACAGTTGCCCTTGTCAGTGCAGGCATTGAGAGTGGAGTTAGGGCTACTTGAAGCGAGAGACAGCTTTTAATGAGTCATGAAGGCGCCCCTCCCCCTCCCTCCTTTAACGGCAGCAAGTCTTTGTAATCTAGCGCCATTCGCGGCCATCTGGGCGACCCGGAGCTGATCCTAACCTCACCTAATCTGAAGCTTCTTCAAGAATGTGAGCAACCAAATTTATAATAGTGATAAAGCACATGCTACTAGGATCACTCACTGTTTTAACACAGACACCCACTGTATCTCCCAGCAGCAGTGCGTAAGCCCTTGACAAGAAGACCAAAGACAGCATACCTTGGGACCTCAACATTGAAAAGAATTCTATAATAGGGTGTGACTCACAGTCGGTGTCTTCAGCAACTGCAACAGCTACGCTTGGTGGTGGCTGGGGCGCATCCCTCCTGTTGGACAGTACATCGGATGAACACCGGTAGAAGCCAGCGTAAACTTGAAGCAGCACCTTCAGCAAGTTTTCCATGGTTGTCTTCAGATCAGCTGGCCCCGAAGCCTCCATAAATGGAACTCCATTTTCGACACCCGTGTAGACAGTAAATCGACCTGAAAAGACACAAATACACACACAAGATGTTTGATTTCAAATGGTGAAAAACAACAGCAAGAAGCATAGCAACTAATTTCCAATTGGTGTGAATAAAACTTCAGAGCAGGTAGGAACCCATGTAACAGCGAGACAGAGTGGAAAGCACGCTGGCTCTTAACTTGGTTCTACTGATGGTACCAAGCATACAGACACAAACGAAGTGCAAGCAAGTAACTAAAAGAAAGAACAACGATCAGCACGAGATGCAGGAGATGATACTGCCACGGTCATAATAGTCAACTATCTTAAAACCTTGCCTCATGTTTGGTCAGAATGAGCACTGGCTTGTCAACACACCCCTCTTCCACACAAGCAATCTTTCGATTATCTCCCTGATGCAGTGATCTTCGTGCCGAGAAACAATGCCATTTTTTTAAAGCTCAGGCATGCATGGCTTAGTAGTCCAACATGTACGCTTATTCCAGGTAAAGCCAGGGAAAGAAAAGAACAAAGCAGCATAGCTTCACCTAGAATCTTTTCATATGCAGACAATGGAACTTGCACTCAATTCCAAACTTCTGCCCGCATTGTACGCATGATGCTGACGTCACATCATGACGAGTACATAATCAAAGCCATTTCAAAGGTTTCCTTCATTGTATACAAGGGCCCCGTAATGGGGCACAAACATCCTATTATTATAGTGATTGGTCAGAGCTCATTATTTCCAGTCCTCATGCTACGCATATATCTTGGATAATTCCCATTCATAGTGGTCTTCCTGTGATCCAGAAAGCCCCTTTGGACTTTACTTAATGGATCAACCATGACAGGAGCTTCTGCATTCCTTTCGACCATACCCACTTTAATCGCAGGCAACTTCCAACTGCTCTGTTTCCCACACACCAAACATCGAAATGAAGAATTAAACTTGCTGGCAGGCTGGTAAATCCAACAGTGGAAAGTGTTTTTCAGAGCATGATTGCGTCTTTACCCACATGATGTCAAAAATTTAAGCCCTGTATTACATTCTGGTTTGCATACTGACACCCATATTAAATGCGAAGCATTTCTTAGCGAACCTCTGGCACTTTGAGCGTTTCTATCTACGTATCTATCTATCTATCTATCTATCTATCTATCTATCTATCTATCTATCTATCTATCTATCTATCTATCTATCTATCTATCTATCTATCTATCTATCTATCTATCTATCTAGCCGCCTACGTCTGGGTGCTCTCATGGTCGCCTCCTTAACCCAGTGTAGACCAAAATTGGCATGGGAGGGTAAGAGGATTTGACGAATATGATTGTCGGGTCATGACATGAATAATGTGAAAATCCTGTCGCGTAGGTCGTCAAACCCTTTCCACTAGACACGTGTGGCACATACCCGTTTGCCACGGGCCGCGGTGTACGGGTATGCGCCACAGGTGATTGACAGTTTATATCTACCCAGGAACGGCGAGAACAGACATTGGTAACTTAAATGCGAGAGCGTTAAGAAAAACCAACATCGGCAGCGTTGACTTGCCGATTGGAAAGAATGAAAATTAGGATCCCAGCAGGAATCGAACCCAAGCATTCTGCGTGGCAATCAGGTATTCTACGACTCAGCCGCGCCAGGTCTATAAACTGGTTTGGAAAAACAGCCTACGCAGGCGTAATATCGTTGCAACGTCAATTGTGGTTGTAGTGCTTGCTATGTAATTTTACAAGAAAGCAATGAGCACTACATGATACTCCTACGATGTGTACTCCTACGATACAGGCGTCATATCAGATTAACGTCTGTGGTTCTATTGTTGGCTCCGCTTTTATAATAAACATTACATTTGTATTCCTATGATTCAGCAAGCTATATTGAAGCATTGCTCGACCCCGGAGGAATGCATCAATGAAAGTTACGTATGATATTCACATCATCGCACCGTAAAGTGCACTTCGTCCGCCAGAACGACGCAGTGTCCTCTTCATTTCTTACGAGGCTGGGCGATGGCCTCATGCTGACCGAGTATGATGCCAGATTGACTGACAGCCGCTTCGTAGACTACGCTACGTAGGCAAATACGCCCAGGTAGTCTACGAATACGACAAGCGCCATCCACTGATGTTGGTCTACGTAGCACTATCCAGACCTACCAGCCTCGACGGCCTATACCTCACCAACGCGAAGGGTGTCTTCAGGTTCCGACATGTCGCCGGCTCTATCGACTCACAATTTGTCGACAAAATGACCGAAGCATCCACGAATTCCAACAGCTCTACTACACCACATACTTCACTACACATGGACCCCTCGTCACCGCAATCACGACCGGATCATATAACAAGTCATGACCAGCTGCTGGTGCTCACTGACCCCGCTGATGATGACCTTGTTCAAGAACTGTCAGGAACTTCTTCCACACACGCACACGGGTTCGTGAAACGTGCGTGCGTTCTCCATCATAAGGGACAAGTATAAGAACAACATATCAGGTTACCGCTTGTGGTGTTGGTAATACGCACGTTGCCGTTGGCAGCGTTACCCAACCGTAAACAACTGGTATATATAACACATATGCGGCTCTTCAACGTATATGTGTGGGTATAAATTTATACAAATCTTTAGCGTCATTTTGTGACGTGTGGCTCAGTAAAAAAATTACGCCACAGTCACCTTCCCGCCGCATGCTTCGTATAACATCGACTCCCACGGTACGTGGGATCTGCCGAATTTTTTATTCAACAAATTGCGACAGCCTCAACTGTGATGAGGAACACCATAACAAGAGTTGCGTTATGTCGTTTTCATAGGACTTGTGGTGCACGTGCACATGTTCCCAAAGCAATCATGCAAATATCTTACCTTTTTTGCCTTCTGTATGCTGACCACTCTGAGCTCCACCACTTGTAGCTGCAGCACTTGTAGCTGAGGCACTCGGTGCTCCCATCAAGCTGTCCAGGCGGCTCTTGAACTTATCACTTTCATCGACAGTGAAGTAGATCCGGCCTCCTTGCTCGATAATAGTGACTTGCAAAAGGAGGCATTGCTTTAGTTGATGTCTACCGACACTGTTCCATGAGCTAATGGCCGTATAAGCGATAGTACATTACATACAAGCAAATTAGCTGCATGTTAAAAAGGAAAAAGAAATAAGCGGCAATGCCAATTTTTCAAGTAAGTTACTAGGTGACCACAAGAAGAGGTTGCTAAGCTAGTAGGGAGTTGGTGACCGACATTTGCTAAAATGCTTAATGCAAGACTGAAAAAAAAAACGAAATTGACCAGCAGTTTCATAACGAAATCATTGCCACGCCATAATACACTAAAACTTCGATATAAGAAACATGGATTGAACGCACTACTGCTACGTCTGCACGTTACCGTGAAAAAGGAAATGTTTTGTTTTTGGCCATGTTTTGCACTACATTTTAACGTTACTTGGCCAGCTTTGCGAAAGCGCGCAATCGTCCGGCATTTGCAAAAGCCATGTTCGGAAATTACGTCACATCTCCCGTTATAAACGACGCTGGCGCCAAAAACCGCCATAGAAACCACTCGCAGCCGCGGAGTAGGAGAGGGGAATCCCCGCGACAGAAGAACTTCGGACTTGAAGAGAGCGCGCCCTTGTGCCAGTTGGCCTACAACTTATGTGGAGGCAGGCAGTGCTGCAGCTGGATGCATAGCATGCAACACGTAGCTGCGGCGAGTCCGATAGCAACATTGTAGATTTAGCGTCAACATTGGCAGAAGACTCGTGGAAGCTGTGATTTATAGTATCTCAACGTCGAAATGGAAGGGACATGTCAAGTGTTGTCAACGCCTCTTTCGTTATAGCGAACAACGTAAATAAACGCAATTCGGCTTCTGCTAAATATTACAATGCAACTCGGGAATGCCATTTTGCAGCACACCTCTGCAACATCAACGAAGTAAAAAGAAAACGCGTCCATGTCACATCTCATAAAAATATGCCTAGAGATGCTCTGCAACTTTTTTCTCCAATTTCGCTTGGAAGTATTCGAGGTATATTTGAAAAATATTTGATTAATTCAAAGCCAAGTTTAATATTTAAAGTTGCTTCGAAACCAAAGGATTGCTATTCGTGCAGCTCTACTTTTTAGTTTACAAATATTGCATTGCAGTGTTTTTAAAATCACATGATACCTGCAGAATGGCGTTGAATTTATTCTGTTTGGTAACAATAGATAAGTGCTATTTTACAGATCAATCAAATTTCTTGTATTACTGTGTGCAAATGCAAGTTACATTCCAAGATGAACGTAAAATTGCATAAATAACTGCGCCTCTCATGCCGCACAGATATTTTAGGTTTGTGCAGGTGTTATTGTGCACAATCTTCAATTAAACTGTATATTATACACCAGTGGTTCTCAAATAGGGTTGCGCGAAGTGATTTCTTGGGGTCCACTGAAACCATCCTCACAAAAAAAGTGCCTTTTTTTTTTTGGAGGCCCACTATGTCGTGTGACCGCGGCCCCGTCTGACTTTGGTATGCTTGACAACATAACAGTTGTGCATTGCAGCGAAGCTAACTTACGTTCCCCTTCCCTTTGACATGATTGTATAGATTTTGTTGCGGTTTTCTACAACATATGCTTTCTCCAAGCACACATATTTCAAGAGCAAGCATAGCTAAAAGCAGATGGAATGTGGCTGCAGACCACAAAGCTTATTGAAACGCTGTTGAGATCGACGTGGCATGACACTGTAGTTTGACCGTTCTATGGCAGGGAGAAAGATGATGTACCTATTTCATGCCAGGGGGGTAGCCAGAAATTTTTTTGGAGGGGGGAGGGGGGGTTCGACCATACTTTATGTATGTTCGTGCTTGCGTTTGTATGTGTGCGTGTATATACACATGCAAAATGGAAAAATTTCGGGGGAAAGGTATGACCCCCCCCCCCCTTGACTACGCCCCTGGTTCATGCTGCATGTTGTGTTAATCTATGAGAGCGCCACCCCCCATTTCTCTCACTGCAAGGGGACCCTCATTACTTCCACAGATCCAGAAGGAGTCCCCGAAACATCCCTGGCTGAGAACCACTGCTATACAGATACTATATATGTCTCACCTGCGGGGCTCAGAGCTTTAGCTCTGCTGCGACAAGGCACTCAAATGGAGTATAAATAAAAATATTGAGTCAAGTTGGCAATAAGGCACAGTAGTTTAATTCTCAATAGCAAAATCAAAACCACATTCAGAGAACCTGATGGCTCTAAACTGACGCATTTCAATCTGTGTTCATTGTACGTATGCTTGCCTGCCATTGGTCAGACTACATTTTGACTGACATTGCCATGCTGGTGCTACCAATAAACGAAATTACAATCAAGGCATGCACTGAGTCACCATCCCCTAGCAACTAAATGGGTTAAACATGTTGTGATATCTGAATATTCACAAGATTCCTCTGTAAGTGAAATCTCGGTATAACGAACTTCAGGGGACCGCGGAAGAATGTTCGTTATTCTGAAAGGTCGTTATATTGAAAGCCCGAAAATTCACCATAACAATAGAATTCCAGTAACGCAAATGTCCTACCTTTGCAACGGTACGTCCTTGAACTCGTTTCTCATAACAATTCACACGTGAACATCAGACAAGGCACGTTTATTTGAAATAGACCATGATCGTTTTTTTTTATGGGTGCAGCACAAACTCTACGTCAAGAACAATTCTAGACCGGCCGCATATTTATGCGCCGCTTCGGTCGCTGTTCCGCTTTTTTCTATGAATATGCGGAGTTTCCTCAAGTAGTCCAACGCATCTGTGGCCGACACAGACTCGTCGCGATCTTCGGGTGCTACCGTGACACCGTCGTCCATGTCATCGCTGCAATCCTTTAAGGCCCAACCGCATGCACGCGAGTTTTGAGAGACGGCGACGAGCGACAGGATTTGCTGTCGCGGAGGGCCATCCATCGCCGTCGCAGGTTTCTGGAAAGCCAGAAAACATCGCTTGTCGCCCGGAAGTGAGCATGACGATATCTGGCAATATGGCAGCATCTCTGATCCTCGCCTCGGTTGCAATTTGCTCGTGATGCTTCCAATCGAGGCAGCGGCCGTATTTTAATATTGATCGACGGTTCGTTTTGATGTTTTGGTGGTAGCTTGCTGCATTGGTGGTAGCTTGCTGCAATGTCAACATCGTCGTCGTGTGAGGTAGCCCTTCTCCCTGCGAAGCAATGATGTGAGGTGCTGCGGCTTTTCTTAAACGTTCCACATAGGCGTATCTACCGGGGGGCAAGGGGGGTGCAAGCCCCCCCATTGAGAAAAGTTAGGGGGGCGGAGCCCCCCCACTTTCGGCAGTGGTCACTGTCGGCTCCGCACTGGGAAACCATGAACTGAGGCGAACTTTTACTCCTACACAGCAATCGCTTAATTATATAACGAAGTTTGTCCTGCGCTTCTACAGTGGGGAGTGTCTCCCATGTATCACGACCACGCACTGTAGGTTCTCTATATGTGCCTCAAACATTTTCGCCTCCATCGAAAGTGCGGCCGTCGCAGCTGGGATTCCATCCCGCGATCTGTGTTATCTGGACTAAGGAGACTGAAGTGACAGCCGGGCTAGTTGGTCTTGAGTCATCTCGAATTGACTTCTACAAGACAAAATACAACTCGGACAGCAAAGAAGCACACACGCAGCGCTGTTTATTTCTCTCCCTCTCTCTCAGCAAGGATGAGTTCACAGAGTTGCACACGCGCACAAACAGCTCAACATCGTTATACTACAACTGCAAATATTTATTATACTCATATGAATACATCTCGCCAGCTGCTATAAGTAGCCACTGCCAATGTGATCGGCGGGTAGCCTTCTTGAATTACATTCAGAATGAAACACTGCCCGGCTATTCAAAAAAAAATGTTTAGGTATTGTTAAGGATAGTAATGCGCCGTTTGGTGTGCGCACGTAATTTTAACACCGCGAGATTTCACACATTCGTGACGTCGCGTAACAAGCACGCGATTTAGGGCACAGCGAACATCTTTGACGAACGGCGAGGAACCAATGGCTAAAAATATGACATATTGAAAATAGACTACTTTGTTATTTTTTATGTAGTGGTGCATGAGTGGTCATTACGCAATGGAAAATTTTGGGGTCATTTGTTGCATCGCGTTACGAGCAGCTGCCGTGTGTATGACCCAGAAAATTTTGACCAATCATAAGCAGCTAACGACCAATGCGGAGGGGAAAAAATGCGCGGTATTTTTACGTTATATCACCCATGTTTTTTCCAAAGAAAACTTGTGCTTACACGGTTTGAATAGGCGTACTTTTAGAGGCCGGAGGGCCTTCCAAGCAAAGTAGAAAACAGCGCAATACAATGAAGACAAAGACCAAACAGCTGGAGCGCTATTCAGCGCTGGTTTTTGTTTTTTCTTTTATCCTATTTAGTCTTCCTTGTCTTCTATTATTGCGATATTTTCTACTCGAAGTTCGCATACTCCAAGCAAAGTTGCAAATACAAATACGATGAGTATAAAGACTGTACTGCGCCCCTAATACCGCAAACTCTTACTTAAAAAGAACTTGTGCTTGACATGTTATATAGTAAAAGTAATACCAATGCGCCAGAAACACTACGTCGACTAGGAGGAAACAAGACGAAAAAAAAAAAAAGAGCGATACGTAAACCTAAACATCTGCGAAAAAAGTGTAGTACTAATTACGGAAAAGAAAATGTGCAGTCATTGTTGCCTACATTAAAAAAACGCAATTTTTAGTGAGTAGCTTCTAGACGTTCTCGATGAGACAAGCACTGGCGCTGTGCTTGTCTCATTCTTTGTGGTCTGGCCTGGTTTGTGCTGAAGTTTTCATCAAGCATAAAATTGTGTGGGTAATGTACAAAACATGTTGCTTGCAAAACTATTACACGCAGAGCATGTATATGTATGGTTGTCCCAGTGTATGCTACGTAGAACTGACTACGTTTTCTGTAATGTTGCTGAACACTGATAACCAAGTTCTATCTCTGTATATGAAAAGTGAGTGCGAACGAAGTTCTCCCTTCTCTCTCTGTCTCTCTACACACACACACACACACACACACACACACACACACACACACACACACACACACACACACACACACACACACACACACACACACACACACACACACACACACGCACGCACGCACGCACGCACACACACACACACACATATCCAGACCCCCCCACTCGCGAACAAGTTGGTACGCCACTGACGTTCCATGACAGCAAGAGGCAACGTTGTCTAGATGCGCCTCGTGGACAAACCCCAACATAACGCAGTTTGCAAAGTGCGACGTAGCGTAAGCAGCGTACGCTTCCGGGCGCCCCATGCGATCACAGCAGATACTACTGTCGCGGTTAAACATAAGATTGCGAAAAAAGAAAGTCACGAAACAATTTTATGGCTTCCTTGTCTGAAACAAGACAATAATAAATTTGGCAAGTTGTCATTATTCTACTCAGTAATTCTTTTTCGCAATTTACCTGCGTGCACGCAATAGTTTTCAATCGAGCAACCGTAACACTGTCGCGAACATGTGGGTGCTCCCGTCGCGACGGAGCCCGTTTGTCGCAGTCGCCGTCGCTCGAAAGTCGCGTGCAATACATGCGGTTGGGCCTTTACAAAACCTGATGCGTCGTCGCCTCCGCAACGGAGGGGAGAAAAAAAAAGTCCTCCGCCCGCATCTTTCTCCTCCCGCGCCATCTCAGGTTCTTGCGGGAGGGCGTCCGCTCTTCGCGCTGCGTCGTCTGCTACTTACAGCTCCGACTGCCATGACCGATACACTGAAATCTAAGAATCCTCGCATTTCGGGATATAAGTTCATAGTACTGAGGTGTTGTTAAGATGACACGGGAATTAAATAACGATCGTTATTCTGAAATGTTCGTTATTCTGAAGTTCGTAGTAGTGAAATATTTTTACATTGAAACTATAAGCAGTTGGCACGGGATTTCTTAAAAGTTCGTTAATCTGAAATGTTCGTTAATGTGGTGTTCGTTGTAACGAGGTTTGACCATGACAGTCGCCCTTGTCAGTGCAGGCATTGAGAGCAGATTTAGTGCCACTTGAAGCGAGAAAAAACGTTTAATGAGTCATGAAGCCCCCCCCCCCTTAAGGGGTATTCACACGAGGGAGAAAGAGGCGGGGGACACGGGGGGATTACGGATCACGTGATCACGTCGTCACGGATTAGTGAGTGGGCGTGACCCCTTCGTGACTCCTCGGAGGAGACGGGGACCTTTTCCCTGACAGGACAAACGATCCCCCGGCGGCGGGGAATATGGCAGAATTTCAGGCTCTTGTTTGGTCACATTGTAGCACTTGCTCCTGCAAGAGAACGGCAGTGGGTGTCCAGTCTGCAGCTGCATGGTCGTCTGCAGCTCGTGGTCAGCAGCTCGTCAAAAGGGTGGCACAAGCCACCAGAGCAGTCTAGTGACACTGGTCTCCCCCTCCTTTCGCCTCGACCGTGTGAGTGGGGGACCTTTGTGGAGATTTCTCCTCGCGAGCTGACGTCACTAGGCTCCGCCTTTATCCCCCGAGCATTTGTTCCCCGTCTGAATACCCCTTTAATGGCAGCAAGTCTTTGTAATCTAGCGGCATTCGCGGGCATCTGGATGACCCAGAGCTGATCCTAACCTCACCTAACCTGAAACTGCTTCACGAATGTGAGCAACAAAAATTTATAATACTGTCGAACCCGTTTATAACGAACTCAAAAGTGCCGCGAAAACTGGTCGTTATATCAGTAGTTCGTTGTAAATGGACTCACCCTCAAAAACATGCACTTAGCGACCACGCCGCTTTTTTTTTAGCGCATTTTTATTGAAAAGTGCTAACAACCCCTGCGGTGAGAAGTTAGGCCTCTTCGCGCAGTGAAGCAACGCCCGCTGCGTGCACGAGTGAATTAAACCGCCGTTTCACTGAACCGCGGTACCGCTACGTGGAGCAGATTATCCCTGGCTAGTTGTGTGCAGCGCGTCGCCTGCTCGGCTCACGCCATCACTGCCGGGCCGCTTGCGTTTGTACGCGCATTTGTGCGCTCTTTGTGCCCGCTTCACTTCGGACCGTGCACGGGTGCGGCAAGCGGCCTGTTCGTTCAGTCAATGGCCACGAATTCGGGTATATGGCGCGGTCATTTGGGTACGTGGCATTTGTAGAAAGAAGAGGGAACGATTTCTAGCTGACTGAGAATCATTTGTAAATTACAGGCTGCGTGCTGCACTATAATGTTCAGCTCTCGTGTTTTCAGGAACCTCGATTGGCAGAGTTTTCTGACCATGCTGAAAAAGTGCTGCAGGGCCTTAATGACACTGTTGCACATATACACATGCACTAAGACAGAGCAGTCTCACTGCAGCCATAGTTTCGGACTGTCTGTCAACTTTAACATGTAGCCTCAGCTACATGAAACGGTGCTTGAAGCCCTCTCAAATTCACACCTTTTTTTCTTTTCTTTTAACAGCGCTTACTCAAATTGCATACCTGGATAAAATGCATGGCCAAACCAACACATTGGCTTATTTCAAAGAAGTTAAGAAAAGTGCATGTCATGTGCTTTCTTTGCAATTACTGCGTAACAAATGAGTGCTTGAATCCTCAAAAGAGTATCCTCAGACGCGCTAAACTTTTTCTCATTGGGCTCACTCGGACTCAAGCTTATCAACATATCACTCAGCTGGACTCCTTCAGACTCAGGCTCATGGCTCTACCCAACTCTTAGTGAGCCAGAGCCAGTCGATTCATGAGTCCGTTAGCATTAAAATTCGCTTTTTTGACATGTGT
>NC_051183.1:77117574-77155143 GCF_013339695.2 Rhipicephalus sanguineus | reverse complement strand
TTCCTCGTTATCTTCAAGCCCTCTCATGCACAGCTTACACTGCAGCAAACGTATTCCGATCAATTATGTACAATCTCGCTGTTGGGACACCCTTGCAAATTAGCAAGAAATGCAGGCTGATGTCCCAAGCAGAGTAACAATAAAATGGAGCAGACAAACGCTACGGCTCGGGTCATCATGCACCGCATTCAAAGATCTCGCAACCACTAAGCCCTGGTGTCCTATATTTAGGACATGAATATTTTTCTTGCAGCGGCCTAAGCTGAAATGCTAGGAAGGCCCCCTTTGTAAATAAGCCGTCAAGCACTTTAGAAACAACATGAAAATTTATGATAGCTACAGAGAAAAAAGTTATTCAGTAAAATGTCATCAAATATTTGGTTGCAGCGTTTGTCGTCTTTTTCACCTTCCGCCGTCTTGTTTTCAACATTGCAGACTTCCGAGGAAGACAATGATGGAAAAACGACTACCTATGTTTGTACAGGTGTAGTGAGGATACCACAGACACATTTTCGATTTTTAGTAATTTATGTCACAATTTATAGCAATCTGTCTTCGTGTCCTTTTTATAGGACGCCAGGGCCGAAAGGGTTAATCATTTGAACCGCAATTAAAGTTTACAGCTGGATAATTGGGACCACGGAAATGCTATGATTTTTTTCATGTTGATCTGTGCAGAAAAGCGACTAACTTTTCCGTACAAACATGCCCGCTTAGTACAGCAAATAAAAGTCCATCGTTGCATATTAACTGGGCGGCTTGCAGCGAAAATTACCCTCTCACTGTATGTCCCCCTGACCACACAACTTATTTGCAATTGGGGCATTGTAAGAAAATCATCAAGGGTAAATTGATCAACCTGTATAGATCTATAATGACAAATTTGCGAATGTATCGAAGTATCTTAAGATACAATTGCAAAGTATCGAATCGGATACATTAATGCAGCAGTATTGTCTGTTGATTTCAAATCTCTCGCCAAGTATCTTGTAGTATGCGCGATACAAATTGTATCTTTGCCCAGCCCTGCACTGGAGGAACGAGCGGGAACGTAAAAATATAGATTAGCCACCAAGGGTCTCACAACAAGCCACACTTTATTAGTGCAATGCCATACACTGACACAGGTTAATAAAAAAAAACGAGACAGTCGAAATGCACGAGAAAATGTGTAGAAAAGGAGAAGCAGCAACGCGGCAAAGCGTGACCGTCTGTTGTCGCAGAACAACGACGACAGAATGGCCCCGCGGCTGCGGCTCTGCTCAGCGACTTAGTCTCTCCTCCCCACTTTCTCCATCGGCAGTGCCATCTGGTAAACATGCCGGGAAAGCAAGGTCCAGCATTAAGCGTGTCAGCGTGCCTCCGCCTCTGAATGGACCGGTCCTTGGACTTTGGCTCCCATGCTGCAAACAGCAAAACAAATGCGCCAGCATCAGAGAGATGTCTACTTACACTAGTACACTGCGCCGAATAAACTTCTGTGCCGAACCAAGATGCTTTGAGGGACCGTGCTTCAACAGTCGTGCATTTGATAGTCTTTTCAGACGTTTTAGGTTTTGTGCAGGTCTTATGTTCTCAAGAGCACAATCATCAAGTAAACTGTATTTATTACACCAGTGGTCCCAAATGGGGTCGCGAAAGCCATCTATTTTGGGTCGCGAACACCCATCGTCGCAAAAAACAGTGCCTTGTTTGGAGCCCCCCGGTCGCGGACAGCGGCTCATCTGATTTTTGGCCATGCTTCACAACATAACATTCGTGCATTGCAGGGAAAGCTGACTTAAGTTCCCCTTTTCATGAGATGACTGTTAAAGCTTTAGTTGCAGTTTCCTACAACATATGCTTTCTCAAAGCGCGCATATTTGAAGAGAAGGCATAGCTACAAACAAATGGAATGTGGCTGCAGACCACAGAACTTATTGAAAAGCTGTTGAGATCGACGTGGCATGACACTTAGTTTGACCGTTCTATGCCAGGGAGAAATAAGATTAATAGTATACGTTGCTGGGCTAGTGGTTTCATAATCTTCAAATTGGCTAGCGCGGAAATGACAGAGAAATATGATGTTACCAGTTTCATGCAGGGGCGTAGCCAGAAATTTTTGTAGGGGGGGGGGGGTTCAGCCATACTCTATGTATGTTCGTGCGTGCTTTGTATGAGTGCGTGTATATTACACAGCAAGATAGAAAATTTCGGGGGGGGGGGGAGATGACCTCCCATCCCCCCACCCTTGGCTACGTCCCTGTTTCCTGACTATATGTTGTGTTAATTTATGAGAACGCCACCCCCTTTTTCTCTCACTGCAAGGAATCCCTCATTACTTCCACCGATCCACAAGGGGTCCCCGAAGCATCCCTGGCTGAGAACCACTGCTATACAGATACTATGTCTCACCTGCGGGCTCAGAGCTTTAGCTCTGCTGCGACAAGGCACTCAAATGAAGTATCAATAAAAAAAGTCAGTTTTGCCGCAAGGGCCGAAGCAATGAATGGCGATAACAAGAAACTAATGCTATACGCCAGTGAGGGTCGCCATGGATACTCTCAGTTGAACAGCGCTCTTGTTGTAAAGGCGGCGAAGCAGCGAGGAAACTAGCGTGCTTCAAGTGTCGAGCTGTGACACTTGTAGTTCGCGCTCATCTTCTGTTGTTCGTTAGCGGCGTCCCTTGAGACTCGAGTGACTTTCGTACGCTCGTAACATGAGGCGCGGACATCATGGTGAAAGCTCGAAACATCCCTCTTCCCCTCACAACGAGGAAAACCGCGCAAGCAGACCAGCAGAAGGGCAAGGTTCTCCTGCGCAAATATAAGAAGAGAGAGCGAGCTCGCCGACCGCGCTCCTCGCGCCATCTCGCTGGTAATGAAGAACGAACGCTTATAAGCGCTAACGTCTCGAGTCCTGCATTGGTAAACGGGGTGTATTATAAACGCTCGCGTTAGCTACCTGAAAGATCTGCGCTTTCTGGCGTAGTGGTTAGCGCCACGCGCTGCGGAACGATAGGCGCTGGTCGATTCCGCGCTTCGGAAGCATTTTTCTGAATTCTTTTTCCTTAGGGACTTTGATATATCTATATATACATGCTTATACATATACGGTGCATGACGGCGGCGACGGCGGACGGCAAATCCAGCAGGGACTGTCCATATAATGCTATCGCAATAATATGAGAAAGTTGGCAATAAGGCACATTAGTTAATTATCAATAGCAAAACAAACGACCACATCAGTGAACCTGATGGCTCTAACTGTTCGAATTCAATCTGTGAGTGGTGTACGTATGCTTGCCTGCCATTGGTCAGACTATATCTTGACTGACATTGCCATGCTGTTGCTCCCAATAAAGGAAATCGCAATCAAGACATGCACGAGTCACCATACCCTAGCAACTAAATGGGTAAACTGTTGTGATAGCTGGATATTACAAGATTCCATAAGTCCTTCTCCAGCCCTGTTCCCCAGGACAGTTGCCCTTGTCAGTGCAGGCATTGAGAGTGGAGTTAGGGCTACTTGAAGCGAGAGACAGCTTTTAATGAGTCATGAAGGCGCCCCTCCCCCTCCCTCCTTTAACGGCAGCAAGTCTTTGTAATCTAGCGCCATTCGCGGCCATCTGGCGACCCGGAGCTGATCCTAACCTCACCTAATCTGAAGCTTCTTCAAGAATGTGAGCAACCAAATTTATAATAGTGATAAAGCACATGCTACTAGGATCACTCACTGTTTTAACACAGACACCACTGTATCTCCCAGCAGCAGTGCGTAAGCCCTTGACACAAGAAGACCAAAGACAGCATACCTTGGGACCTCAACATTGAAAAGAATTCTATAATAGGGTGTGACTTACAGTCGGTGTCTTCAGCAACTGCAACAGCTACGCTTGGTGGTGGTTGGGGCGCATCCCTCCTGTTGGACAGTACATCGGATGAACACGGTAGAAGCCAGCGTAAACTTGAAGCAGCACCTTCAGCAAGTTTTCCATGGTTGTCTTCAGATCAGCTGGCCCCGAAGCCATCCACAATGGAACTCCATTTTCGACACCCGTGTAGACAGTAATCGACCTGAAAAGACACAAATACACACACAAGATGTTTGATTTCAAATGGTGAAAAACAACAGCAAGAAGCATAGCGGCTGATTTCCAATTGGTGTGAATAAAACTTCAGAGCAGGTAGGAAGCCATGTAACAGTGAGACAGAGTGGAAAGAACACTGGCTCTTAACTTGGTTCTATTGATCGTACCAAGCACACAGACACAAACAAAGTGCAAACAAGTAACTAATGGAAGAACAACATCGATCAGCATGAGATGCAGGAGGTGATACTGCCACGGTCATAATCGTCAACTATCTAAACACCTTGCCTCATCTTAGGTTAGTGTGAGCAATGGTTTCTCAACACACCCCCCTTCAACACAAGCAATATATACTCCTTCGATTATCTCCCTGACGCAGTGATCATCGTGCCGAGAAACAATACTACTTTTTTAAAGGTCAGGCATGCATGGCTTAGTAAGCCAACCCGTACCCCTCCGCGATTCCTCGGAGGAGACGGGGACCTTTTCCCCGACAGGACAAACGATCCCTCGGCGGTGGGGGATATGGCAGAATTTCGGGCTCTTGTTTGGCCACATTGTAGCACTTGCTCCTGTAAGAGAGCGGCAGTGGGTGTCCAGTCTGCAGCTGCATGGTCGTCTGCTGCTCGTGGTCAGCAGCTCGTCAAACGGGTGGCACCAGCCACAAGAGTAGTCTAGTGACACTGGTCTCCCTCTCCGTTCGCCTCGACCGTGTGAGTGGGGGACCTTTGTGGAGATTTCTCCTCGTGAGCTGACGTCACTAGGCTCCGCCTTTATCCCTCGAGCATTTGTTCCCCGTCTGAATACCCCTTTAACGGCAGCAAGTCTTTGTAATCTAGCAGCATTCGCGGACATCTGGACGACCCGGAGCTGATCCTAACCTCACCTAACCTGAAACTGCTTCACGAATGTGAGCAACCAAATTTATAATAGTGATAAAGCACATGCTACTAGGATCACTCACTGTTTTAACACAGACACCCACTGTATCTCCCAGCAGCAGTGCGTAAGCCCTTGACAAGAAGACCAAAGACAGCATACCTTGGGACCTCAACATTGAAAAGAATTCTATAATAGGTGTGACTCACAGTCGGTGTCTTCAGCAACTGCAACAGCTACGCTTGGTGGTGGCTGGGGCGCATCCCTCCTGTTGGACAGTACATCGGATGAACACCGGTAGAAGCCAGCGTAAACTTGAAGCAGCACCTTCAGCAAGTTTTCCATGGTTGTCTTCAGATCAGCTGGCCCCGAAGCCTCCATAAATGGAACTCCATTTCGACACCCGTGTAGACAGTAAATCGACCTGAAAAGACACAAATACACAAACAAGATGTTGATTTCAAATGGTGAAAAACAACAGCAAGAAGCATAGCAACTAATTTCCAATTGGTGTGAATAAAGTTCAGAGCAGGTAGGAACCCATGTAACAGCGAGACAGAGTGGAAAGCACGCTGGCTTCTTAACTTGGTTCTACTGATGGTACCAAGCATACAGACACAACGAAGTGCAAGCAAGTAACTAAAAGAAGAACAACGATCAGCACGAGATGCAGGAGATGATACTGCCACGGTCATAATAGTCAACTATCTTAAAACCTTGCCTCAGGTTTGGTCAGAATGAGCACTGGCTTGTCAACACCCCTCTTCCACACAAGCAATCTTTCGATTATCTCCCTGATGCAGTGATCTTCGTGCCGAGAAACAATGCCATTTTTTTAAAGCTCAAGGCATGCCATGGCTTAGTAGTCCAACATGTACACCTATTCCCGGTAAAGCCAGGGAAAGAAAGAAACAAGCAACATAGCTTCACCTAGAATCCTTCATATGCAGACAATGGAACTTGCACTCAATCCAAACTTCTGCCCCCATTGTACGCACGATGCTGACGTCACATCATGAGGGAGTACATAACACCATTTGAAGGTTCTTCATTGTCGAAAATGGCGCCGTAATGGGGAAGAAGCATCCAATTATTATAGTGATTGGTCAGAGCTCATTATTTCCCGTCCTCATGCTACGCATATATATTCTTGGATAATTCCCATTCATAGTGGTCTTCCTGTGATCGGAAAGCCCCTTTGGATTTTACTAAATGGATCAACCATGACAGGAGCTGCTGCATTCCTTCGACCATACCCACTTTAATCGCAGGGAACTTCCCACTGCCCTGTTTCCTACACACCAAACATTGTAATAAAGAATTAAACTTGCTGGCAGGCTGGTAAATCCAATAGTGGAAAGTGTTTTTCAGGGCAATGATTGCATCTTTACCCGCATGATGTCAAAAATTTAAGCCTGTATGACATTCTGGTTTGCATACTGATACCCATATTACTTAACAATTGGACAGCCTCAACTGTAATGAGGAACACCCACACCAAGAGTTGCGTTATGTCGTTTTCATAGGACTTGTGGTGACTGCACGTGCACATGTTCCCAAAGCAATCATGCAAATATCGTACCCTTTCTTGCCTTCTGTATGCTGACCACTCTGAGCTCCACCACTTGTAGCTGCAGCACTTGTAGCTGAGGCACTCGGTGCTCCCATCAAGCTGTCCAGGCGGCTCTCGAACTTATCACTTCCATCGACAGTGAAGTAGATCCGGCCTCCTTGCTCGATAATAGTGACCTGCAAAAGGAGGCATTGCTTTAGTTGATGTCTACCGACACTGTTCCACGACCTAATGCCCGCCTAAGCGATAGTACATTACATACAAGCAAATTAGCTGCATGTTAAAAAGGAAAAAGAAATAAGCGGCAATGCCATTCTTTGAATTAAGTTAATAGGTGACACACAAGAAAAGGTTGCTAAGCTAGTAGGGAGTTGGTGACCGACATTTGCTAAAATGCTTATGGTAAGACTGAAAAAAAAAACGAAATTGACTGGCAGTTTCATAACGAAATCACTGCCACGCGATAATAGAAAAAAACCTCGATATCAGAAACATGGATTGAACGCACTGCTGCTACGTCTGCACGTTACCGTGAAAAAGGAATTGTTTTGTTTTTGGCCATGTTTTGCACTACATTTTAACGTTACTTGGCCAGCTTTGCGAAAGCGCGCAATCGTCCGGCATTTGCAAAAGCCATGTTCGGAAATTAGGTCACATCTCCCGTTATAAACGACGCTGGCGCCAAAAACCGCCATAGAAACCACTCGCAGCCGCGGAGTAGGAGAGGGGAATCCCCGCGACAGAAGAACTTTCGGACTTGAAGAGAGGCGCCGCCCTTGTGCCAGTTGGCCTACAACTTATGTGGAGGCAGGCAGTGCTGCAGCTGGATGCATAGCAATTTTGCAACACGTAGCTGCGGCGAGTCCGATAGTCAACATTTTTAGATTTAGCGTCAACATTGGCAGAAGACTTATGGAAGCTGTGATTTATAGTATCTCAACGCCGAAATGGAAGGGACATGTCAAGTGTTGTCAACGCCTCTTTCGTTATAGCGAACAACGTAAATAAACGCAATTCGGCTTCTGCATCTGCTAAATATTACAATGCAACTCGGGAATGCCATTTTGCAGCACACCTCTGCAACACCAACGAAGTAAAAAAAAAAAACGCGTTTATGTTCCCATCTCATAAAAATATGCCTAGAGATGCTCTGCAGCTTTTTTCTCCAATTCGCTGGAAGTATTCGAGGAATATTTGAAAAATATTTGATTAATTCAAAGCCAAGTTTAATATTCAAAGTTGCTCCGAAACCAAAGGATTGCACTTCGCGCAGCTTACAAATATTGCATTGCAGACTTTTTAAAATCACATGATACCTGCAGAATGGCGTTGAATTTATTCTGTTTGGTAAAAATAGATAAGTGTATTTTACAGATCAATCAACTTTCTTGTATTACTGTGTGCAAATGCAAGTTACCATCCAAATGAACGTAAAATTGCAAAATAACTGCGCCTCTCATGCCGCACAGATGTTTTAGGTTTGTGCAGGTGTTACTTGTGGACCATCATCAATTAAACTGTATATTATACACCAGTGGTTCTCAAATAGGGTTGCGCGAAGTAATTTCTTGGGGTCCACTGAACCCATCCTCACAAAAAAAGTGCCTTTTTTTTGGAGGCCTACTATGTCGTGTGACCGCGGCCCCGTCTGACTTTGCTATGCTTGACAACATAACAGTTGTGCATGCAGCGAAGCTAACTTACGTTCCCCTTCCTTTGACATGATCTGTATAGATTTTGTTACGCGTTTCTACCAGCATCTGCTTTCTCCAAGCGCACATATTTCAAGAGCAAGCATAGCTACAAGCAGATGGAATGTGGCTGCAGCCCACAAAGCTTATTGAAACGCTGTTGAGATCGACGTGGCATGACACTGTAGTTTGACCGTTCTATGGCAGGGAGATATAAAATGTACCTATTTCATGCCAGGGGGGTAGCCAGAAATTTTTTTGGAGGGGGAGGGGGGTTCGACCATACTTTATGTATGTTCGTGCTTGCGTTTGTATGTGTGCGGGTATATAATATACACATGCAAAATAGAAAAATTTCGCGGGGAGGGTTTGAACCCCCCAGCCCCCCTCGCCTCCCTTGGCTACGCCCCTGTTTCATGCTGCATGTTGTGTTAATTTATGAGAGCACCACCCCCTTTTTCTCTCACTGCAAGGGGTCCTCATTACTTCCCACCGATCCAGAAGGGGTCCCCGAAACATCACTGGCTGAGAACACCTGCTATTATACGGATACTATGGGTCTCACCTTCGGGCTCAGAGCTTTTAGCTCTGCTGAGACAAGGCACTCAACTGGAGTCTAATAAAATATTGAGTCAAGTTGGCAATAAGGCACAGTAGTTAATTCCAATCGCAAAAACAAAACCACATTCAGTGAACCTGATGGCGCTAACTGCCGAGTTTCAATCTGTGAGTTGTGTACGTATGCTTGCCTGCCATTGGTCAGACTATATCTTGACTGACGTTGCCATGCTGCTGCTCCCAATAAACGAAATTGCAATCAGGACATGCACTGAATCACCATCCCCTAGCAACTAAACGGGTTAAGCATGCTTTGATAGCTGGATATTCACAGATTCCATAAGTCCTTCTCCAGCCCTGTTCTCCCATGACAGTCGCCCTTGTCAGTGCAGGCATTCAGATTGGAGTTAAGGCTACTTGAAGCGAGAAAAATTTTTTAATGAGTCATGAAGACCCCCCCCCCCCCTTTAACGGCAGCAAGTCTTTGTAATCTAGCGGCATTCGCGGCCATCTGGAGGACCTGGAGCTGATCTTAAGCTCACCTAACCTGAAGCTTCTTCACGAATGTGAGCAACCAAAATTTATAATAGTGATAAAGCATATCCTACTAGGATCACTCACTGTTTTAACACAAACACCCACTGGATCTCCCAGCAGCAGTGCGTAAGCCCTTGACAAGAAAACCAAAGACAGTATACCTTGGGACCTCAGCATTGAAAAGAATTCTATAATAGGGTGTGACTCACAGTCGGTGTCTTCAACTGCAACAGCTATGCTGGGAGGTGGCTGGGGTGCATCCCTCCTGTCGGATAATACATCGGATGCACACCGGTAGAACCCGGCGTAGACTTCCAGCAGCAGCTTCAGCAAGTTCTCCATGGTGCTCTTTAGAGCAGCTGGCCCCGAGGCTTCCACGTACTGAACTCCGTTCTCGACACCCGTATACACAGTAAAACGGCCTGAAAAGACACAAATACACACACAAGATGTTTGATTTCAAATGGTGAAAAACAACACCAAGAAGCGTAGGAACTTATTTCCAATTGGTGTGAAGAAAACTTCAGAGCAGGTAGGAACGCATGTAACAGTGAGACAGAGTGGAAAGAACGCTGGCTCTTAACTTGGTTTCATTGATCGTACCAAGCACACAGACACAAACAAAGTGCAAACAAGTAACTAAAAGAAAGAACAACATCCTAAAAGAAAGAACAACATCGATCAGCACGAGATGCAGGAGGCGATACTGCCACGGTCATAATCGTCAACTATCTAAAAACCTTGCCTCATCTTTGGTCAGTGTGAGCAATAGCATGTCAACGCACCCCTCTTCCACACGAGCAATATATACTCCTTCGATTATCTCCCTGACGCAGTGATCTTCGTGCCGAGAAACAATGCCATTTTTTAAAACTCAGGCATGCATGGCTTAGTACTCCAACACGTACGCCTATTCCAGGTAAAGCCAGGGAAAGAAAAGAACAAAGCAGCATAGCTTCACCTAGAATCTCTTCATATGCAGACAATGGAACTTGCACTCAATTCCAAACTTCTGCCCCCATTGTACGCACGATGCTGACGTCACATCATGAGGAGTACATAATCATCGCCATTTAAAAGGTTTCATTCATTGTATACAAGGGCCCCGTAATGGGGCAGAAACATCTATTATAGTGATTGGTCAGAGCTCATTATTTCCCGTCCTCATGCTACACATATATCTTGGATAATTCCCATTCATCGTGGTCCTCCTGTGATCCAGAAAGCCCCTTTGGATTTTACCTAAATGGATCAACCATGACAGGAGCTTCTGCACTCCTTTCGACCATAGCCACTTTAATCGCAGGGAACTTCCAACTGCTCTGTTTCTTACACACCAAACATCGAAATGAAGAATTAAACTTGCTGGCAGGCTGGTAAATCCAATAGTGGAAAGTTTTTGAGGGCATGATTGCGTGTTTACCCGCATGATGTCAAAAATTTAAGGGGACTGTCTACCGCTCGCAAATTTTTTCTGATTGTGGTGAAAATGAGAAGATCGTTCGTCACAACGGCGGCAACGAGCATGCTTTTGCCCCATAAAAAAAGGAATTATAGCTTTAATTTGATGTTGAAAATCGTGAAAGAATGACCGCTAGCGTCAGCCAACGGCGATGTGGTTCAATCCATAGAGTTTCCTAAAATTAACTAGAGGGGACTCTGGCGCTGCGATCGTTCAGCTACCATGGGAATGATGGGTAGTACACAAATTTGCCTAGTCTTCGTGCTTGCGGCTTCAAACGTACTTGTAGCTTTGTTTATTGCTGTGTTTTTGGATTTCTTTCGGATAAAAGAATGGATCGCTATGAACTTCGTGACCAGATTTGAATTGCTGAGCCTAAAGAAGTTAAAGTAGCGAAGTGAAACTGCTGACTTTTGCTGAAGTTCGTTTTTCGACAAAGCGGATGCAGCCGACGAGGAGCCAAACGGAGCCGAAAGTACGAAGTTTAGGCAAATTTGTGTACTACCCATCATTCCCATGCTAGCTGAAGTGTCATGCGTTGCAGCTCCCATAGACACTAGCGCCAGAGTTCCCTCTAGTAAGTATTGTAGGAAACTCTATGGTTCAATCTACTGGTAGGACAAGAAATCCTCGCAGGTAGACTCATTTTGCTTAAAAACAAGCACGTATGACTTGACATTGTATTTTACGCACTTGAGCCAGCTTTCGATTGCGTCAGAGAGTAATTTTTTGCCTTTTTTTTCTCACGCATCCAGAAAGGCGCCCGGTGGCGCTGCTTGCGGCGCCGTCTTCGATTTCTTCTGCTTCATCTCATGCGCTATGCCATGCGGCTCTCTGCGCTGGTCGTACTGTGCCGCTGTATTGTTGTTAGAATGTCTCACATGTGCTGCGCTGTGAAGGTGCGCATATATTGTCTCTTTTTGATGAATTGACTTGGCTTGGATTGCAGCAGCAGTGCTAAAATAAATGCATAGACTGCATAAATGCATAGACATTCATTACAATAGTGTTCATCAAAAATAAAGTAATCCTACAGAAATCACATGTGCTTTCGGTTTTAATTTCTACCGGCACTACAATCGTCGTCGCGTCCACGAACTATTGTTGTGGGTATGTTTCACGCCAATGGAAGAAGACCGAACGCAGATAGAAAAATTCTGTTTTAAAAATTTCTGCTCGCTTTCCAGAGAAACCGCTGCAAGGTTGGACCCTTCAGACGGTACGATTTCTATTGCGGTACAAAACAGAAAAGCGATGAAGGACGGTAGACAGTCACTTTAAGCCTTGTATTACATTCTGGTTTGCATACCGATACCCATATTTACTTAACAAATTGCGACAGCCTCAACTGTAATCAGGAACACCACAACAACAGTTGCGTTATGTCATTTTCATAGCACTTGTGGTGCACGAGCACATATTCCCAAAGCAATCATGGAAATGTCCTACCACTCGTCGGGGACCTTGGCTGGTGATCTACTGGCAGAGGGACATCCGGATCGCCCAGTAGGGTGTCTAGTCGCGCGTCGAACTTCTTCCGGTTTCGAATGAAGAAGCTAAGAGTGCCCGATCTTTCCGAGAGATCAAGCTGCAAAAAGAGGCATTGCTTTAGTTGATGTCTACCGACACTGTTCCATGAGCTAATGGCCGTATAAGCGATAGTACATTACATACAAGCAAATTAGCTGCATGTTAAAAAGCAAAAAAAGTGGCAATGCCAATCTTTGAAGTAAGTTGCTAGGTGACCACAAGAAGAGGTTGCTAAGCTAGTAGGGAGTTGGTGACCGACTTTTGCTAAAATGCTTATTGTAAGACTGAAAAAAAAAATGAAAAGGACTGGCAGTTTCATAACAAACTTATTGCCATGCAATAATACACTAAAACTTTGATAAAAGGAACATTGATATATCGAAACTTCGGCTATAACGAGGTAAACGAAGAATAGTCTTGCAATAGATGCAGTGTTAGGAACCTCCGTTGAAAAATTTTCACCATATAACCGTGCAAGATGCAACTTCGTTATAATGAGGCTTGAGTGTACTGTTCTTTAATGGTAGCAGCACTAGGGACAGCCGCACTTATTTTACTGGTG
Source organism: Rhipicephalus sanguineus (assembly GCF_013339695.2). Taxonomy (NCBI): domain Eukaryota; kingdom Metazoa; phylum Arthropoda; class Arachnida; order Ixodida; family Ixodidae; genus Rhipicephalus; species Rhipicephalus sanguineus. The sequence continues at coordinate 77,142,282 of NC_051183.1, read as the reverse complement.
TTTGCTTTTGCGAGCTGCCGTCAAGCAAAGAGTGAAGGCAGCTCACGAAACCAATCTCCGGCTGCCCGTAATGCCGGCAATGTGCGCTTTGGTACAGGATGCCGGCACTAGCCACATGACTATACAGCCGGCCAATGAGGAGACACTGCAGGCAAAGTTCCGCTAGTGGAATTCTGCCAGATGCCGGGCGAAAGGAGGAGAGGTTGAGGAAATAGACTAGGCACGTAGGGAGGGGGGGGGGGGCGAGACCACCCCCCCCCCCCAGGAATTCGTCCGGCCTTCTATAATGCCGGGCAACATTTTTTTCTTTTTGCCATGGAAAGACTTTCTTTCGAAGAATTAGGCCTTGCCCCCCCAGACAAACAATCCTGGCTACGTGACTGAAATAGACTCTCCCCCTTTCACGGGTATTGTTGACACCACTTTGGTTGTACCGAATAACAAAAATAAACACAATTCGGCCTCCGCATATCGTCAACTTTATAACGATACTCGAGAACGCCACTTAGCAGCACCCTTCCAGCACTTCTCTATCCTAGCCAAAAGAGAGCTTTCATGTTCCTATCTCGTCAGAATATGCCAGGGGGTCTTCAACATTTTTTTCTGTGATTTCGCTTCAAAGTAGTCGAAAAATATTAGAAAAAATTGGGGACCCTTAAGCCTCGAATTTTCGCTCACAACCAAAGACGCAACCGCAAAGATTGGAATTTCTGTGAAACGAGCTCCTTAACGCTGTCGCATTAAAGAGCTCGTTTAACTCGTTTAGCTTGTTTAACGCTGTCGCGTTAAATGCGCACTCGGACTTTAAAAGTCGAATTCGTTTCGCACCCATAATTTTGCTATTCGCACAGTTTTAGTGAAAATATCACTACCACACTTACCTCCGTATCCTTGAAGAGTTGGTTTAGTTTGGCGAGGCTGTGCTCCAGGGGCAGCCGTTCTGTTGTATCACGCCTCACTGTGACTTGGTCCATCTCCCTAAAGTAAAGCAAACATCAGGCCAGACCATAAGCTTTTCATTCGAGGCCACCATGCCATGAGACATGTCAATCATGAGACAGCGGCAGGAAAACGTCATATCGACACCAGAAAGCCAGACTAGAAACAGCAGAAAACGAAAACTTACTTCTCACTTGCCGCCACTCCAACTCTTCGTAAAAAGATACGCCTAAATTAGAAGCGAACCTGGACAAAGGCGCGACTGCTTGGAACAAAGCGTTCGAAATGAGAAGCAAACCTACACAAAGGCGCGACTGCTTGGAACACGGCGTTCCAATCGAGGACACGTCGTTTCGCGCGTGGCGCGTGTTGGCGCACGTGAGATTGAACCTGAACGAAAACGACGACGATGATGACGTTGATGATGACGTTATTGCGGCATTTCTTTCCTTTATAAAGCTAATGAGTTACTTCAAAAACTATTTAGTTCTAAACATACTTCGAATAAAAACAATTTCACTTCCATAACAAAGCACCGCCCGTGTCATGACCGATCCTCCGCGGTGGGTTGCACGCGCCCGCCGGCCCCCCGGGTCGCGACAGATGCCCGAGATCTATGTCGCGTGCCGCGATGCCTGCTTGTTCCTTAAATCTAGGGTGCCTCAATGCACGCTTTGGGGCGCAAAAGCTGCAAAAAAACCGTCCTAAAACCAGAGAAGTAGTCTGCCAGAAACATCTCAAGCCACTTTTGCGTATCGCTGGTGTTCCATGCAGAAAGTAACGCCAATTGAAAAATACCATTCGTGCGTTCGCTCTTGCTCCGGGCAAATCGGTTTTGAAAGATACAGAAGAATGGCCCAGTGGTACATTGACAAGGTGAGAAAGGAATTGTGTTACTTGCAGCTTTCCGCTGCACGGGCTGTTTACGTGTTCTGTCCCGCCATCGTACGTTCGCCGTAGGCTCGTTTTCACTCTAGCACGAAACCGGGACCTATGTAACGTAGGCGGTTTATTTCGTTAGATTCTGTCCTCAAGTGCCGCTCAGGACCGGCAGACACTAGTAGTAATGTAAGTGCTTGGTCTAGTCCAGCCCTGTTTATAGACTGCAAAGTACAGAGACCAGAACCATGCGGTAGTGACAATTTTATTTTCTCTTAATATAGCTACAAACTGCCAGTTTTCCCAGTACACTGGTAAATTACTGATTGTGTATCTGAATGAATCGCGCTTCCTCGGCGAGCGTTTGAGTCGTGTACTTTTGCTTGCTGTTGTGACGTCAGTCATGACGTTACGCGTATCGCGACTGAACTTTCATCCACGCTTCCAATCGAGATATTCGCTGAGATTCGGTGAGTGCATGAAGTAGACAAGAAATGCATTTCCTGAACTATATATCAACCACAGTTCAGCTGACTATTTAGCGGTGATGACTGCTGTTGCTGCAATGGTTTCCGAACCTGGAAAGGAAAGGAAAAGCACCGACTACGGTGACGGGGCCCGTCAGCGTAGTGAAAAATAGTGAAGGGGCCCGTCACAATAGCGATACAACTATAGTGACGGGCCCCTTGACCGTAAGGTGGTGACGATGATGGGGCCCGCCAGCGTAGTGCAGGCCCGTAGCCGGGGGGGGGGGGGGGGAGGCCCCCCCCGAAATTTTTACGATACATGGTGTTTTACCGAAAATAAATACTGAAAATAGGCGTTTTTCTCTAATAGTGAAGGCTTTCAGCAAGCGCCCCCCCCCCCCCCCACCCCGAAAATATTCCTGGCTACGGGCCTGGCGTAGTGATATTATAAAAGTGAAGGGTCCCGTCAGCGCAGTAAAATGATAAAAATGAGGGGTACGTACACAAAACATGGACAGTTGAACAAAAATCTTGGGAAAAAAATAAAAAAATGCAGAAAGCCTCTCCAGCAGAAAGCCTCTCCAGGTGGCTGGGACCCAACCAGCAGCATTAGGGTGGTATCCTGCAAACAGCAAAACAAATGCGCCAGCATCAGAGACAGGTCTACTTACACTAGTATACTGCGCCGAACAAACAATAAACCGAGCTGCTTTGAGGTACCATGCTTCAACAGTAGTGCATTTGATAGTATTTTTAGACGTTTTAGGTTTGTGCAGGTCTTATTATGCCCTAGAGCACAATCATCAAGTAAACTGTTTATTATACACCAGTGGTTCCCAAATGGGTTTCCGCGAAGCCATTTCTTTTGGTCCGCGAAACCCATCCTCGCAATAAAAAAAGTGCCCCCTGTCTCGTGTGACAGATTGATTCTTGGTATGCTTCACACATAACAGTTGTGCATTGCAGCGAAGCTGACTTAAATTCCCCTTTCTCATGAGATGACTGTAAAGCTTTAGTTGCAGTTTCCTACGACATATGCTTTCTGAAAGCGTGCATATTTGAAGAGAAGGCATAGCTACAAACAGATGGAATGTGGCTGCAGACCACAAAACTTGCTGAAAAGCTGTAGAGATCGACGTGGCATGACACTTTAGTTTGACCGTTCTATGCCAGGGAGAAAGATGATGTACCTATTTCATGCTGCATGTTGTGTTAATTTATGGTGCCACCCCCTTTTTCTCTCACTTCAAGGGGTCCGTCATTACTTCCACCGATCCAGAAGGGGTCCCTGAAACATCCCTGGCTGAGAACCACTGCTATACAGATACTATGTCTCACCTGCGGGGCTCAGAGCTTTAGCTGTGCTGCGACAAGGCACTCAAATGGAGTAAAAGTAAAAATATTGAGTCAAGTTGGCAATAAGGCACAGTAGTTTAATTCTCAATAGCAAAAACAAAACCACATTCAGTGAACCTGATGGCTCCAAAATGTCGCATTTCAATGTGTGAGCAGTGTACGTATGCTTGCCTGCCGTTGGTCAGACTACGTTTTGACTGACATTGCCATGCTGTGGCTACCAATAAAAGAAATTACAGTCAAGGCATGCACCGAGTCACCATACCCTAGCAACTAAATGGGTTAGGCATGCTGTGATAGCTGAATATTCACAAGATTCCTCTGTATAAGTCCTTTTCTAGCCCTGTTCTACCATGACAGTTGCCCTTGTCAGTGCAGGCATTGAGAGTGGAGTTAGGGCCACTTGAAGCGAGTAAAAAACTTTTCATGAGTCATGAAGCCTCCCCCCCCCCCTTAACGGCAGCATGCCTTTGTAATCTAGCGGCATTCGCGGCTATCTGGGCGACCCGGAGCTGATCCTAACCTCACCTAATCTGAAGCTGCTTCACGAATGTGAGCAACGAAAATTTAGAGTAGTGATAAAGCACATGCTACTAGGATCACTCACTGTTTTAACACAAACACCCACTGGATCTCCCAGCAGCAGTGCGTAAGCCCTTGACAAGAAAACCAGCAGACAGTATACCTTGGGACCTCAACATTGAAAAGATTTCTATAGTAGGGTGACTCACACTTGTCGGAGACGAGCACTGCGATACCGCTGTCAGGCGGTGTAGACCTCCTGTAGCTGGAGCCGGCTTCCGATGAGCAGCGGTGGTACTCCCCAAATAGTTGAACCAGGACCTTTAGAAGATCCTGCATCACCTCCTCGAACTCCTTTTCCCCACTGGCTTCGATGTAGCTGACTTGTCCCTCTTGTCCGGCATGGACAAGTATGCGGCCTGAAAAAACACACACACACAAAATGTTTGATTTCAAATGGTGAAAAACAACAGCAAGAAGCATAGAAACTAATTTGCAATTGGTGTGAAGAAAACTTCAGAGCAGGTAGGAACGCATGTAACAGTGAGACAGAGTGGTAAGAACACTGGCTCTTAACTTGGTTCTACTGATGGTACCAAGGACACAGATACAAACAAAGTGCAAACAAGTAACTAAAGGAAGAACAACATCGATCAGCATGAGATGCCGGAGGTGATACTGCCATGGTCATAATCGTCAACTTTCTAAAAACCTTGCCTCATCTTTGGTCAGTTTGAGCAATGGCTTGTCAACGCACCCCTCTTCCACACAAACAATATATACTCCTTCGATTATCTCCCCGACGCAGTGATCTTCGTACCGAGAAACAATGCCATTTTTTTAAAGCTCAGGTATGCATGTTGGTACGCCAACCTTTACACATATTCCAGGTAAAGCCAGGGAAAGAAAAGAACAAAGCAGCATAGCTTCATCTAGAATCTCTTCATATGCAGACAATGGAACTTGCATTCAATTCCAAACTTCTGCCCCCATTGTACGCACGATGCTGACGTCACATCGTGAAGAGCACGTAATCAACGCCATTTCAAAGGTTTTCTTCATTGTATACAAGAGCCCCGTCATGGGGCAAAAACATCCAATTATTATAGTGATTGGTCAGAGCTCATTATTTCCCGTCCTCATGCTACGCATATATCTTGGATAATTCCCATTCATAGTGGTCTTCCTGTGATCCGGAAAACCCCTTTGGATTTTACTTAAATGGATCAACCATGACAGGAGCTGCTGCATTCCTTTCGACCATACCCACTTTAATCGCAGGGAGTTTCCCACTGCTTTGTTTTCTACACACCAATCATTGAAATGAATTAAATTTGCTGGCAGCCTGGTAAATCCAATAGTGGAAAGTGTTTTTCAGGGCATGATTGCATCTTTACCCGCATGATGTCAAAAATTTAAGCCCTGTCTTACATTATGGTTTGCATACTGATACCCATATTTACTTAACAAATTGCGACAGCCTCAACTGTAATGAGGAACACCACAAGAGTCGCGTTATGTCGTTTTCATAGGACTTGTCGTGCACGTGCACATGTTCCCAAAGCAATCATGCAAATATCTTACCGGTCGAAGTAGTACCCTGTTGTTCAGAAGTTCCCGGGAAAACTGGTGAGCCCACTAAAGTGTCGAGACTACGATTGAATTTCTTGCTGTCAGAAACAGCAAAGGTCAGAAGGCCGGCCTTCTCACTAATGTCGACCTGCAAAAGGAGGCAATAATTTATGTCTACCGACAATGTTCCATGAGCTAATGCTCGTCTAGGCGATAGTACATTACATAGAAGCAAATTAGCTGCATGTTAAAAAGGAGAAGTAAAATAAGTGGCGATGCCAATCTTTGAAGTAAGTGTGCTTATTGTAAGACTGAAAGAAAAATGAAATGGACTGGCAGTCTCAGAACGAACTTATTGCCATGCGATAATACACTAAGACCTCGGTATAATGAACATGAATATAACGAAACATCGGCTTAACGAAGTGAATGAAGAATAGTCTTGCAATTTAGATGCAGTGTTAGGGATCTCCGTTTATAATGAATTTTCGGATATAACTGTCAAGATGTAACTACCTTATAGTGAGGTTTGAGTGTACTGTTCTTTAATGGCAGCAGCACCAGGGACAGCCGCCCCTATTTTACTTGATGCAAAATTTCGCGAGCTACCGTCAAGCAGAGTGCCGGCATGTCGCGAAAGCAAACTCCGGCTGCCCGTAATGCTGGAGAAGCGCGCTTTGCTACAGGATGCCGGCACTAGCTAGCCCCATGTCTACAGCCGGCCGATGAGGCACACTGCCGGACAAGTTACGCTCGCGCAACTCTGCCGGATGTGCAAAATGCGTTCTTTCGCCGTTTCGCGATGGCAATGTTACGACGTTGTTGCAGCGACGGTGGGCAGTTTTTATTTAGAAATACTGCAGGCCAATACTTTGGCCCAAGCAGGAGGGGCATTACAGAAAGAGAAAAAACAAACAAGCAAAAAAGAAAAGAAAATACAACATGCGTAAACAATGCCATATGAAATGTACATAGTGCGTAAAAAGAAACAGCAATCTCACCTTGACATCACTAAAATTCAAAGAAAAATGGTTTGTCAAGGCAGCCATGAAATCGTTCGATTGAAATACATGAATAGGAAGAGAATTCCACTCGCTCACCGTTCGAGGAAAGAAACCGTACTTGTGGGCGTTTGTTTGCGCGAAAATCGGCGCAAGCAAATGTTCGTGAGTGTGTCTTGTTTTTCTCGTAGTAGGCCTACATACCGAAGAGGGCAAAACCATATTATTCTTCGCAGCAAGTGTATTGTGTAGTAGTACCAGACGATTAATTTTTCTGCGTGTTTGTAGTGTCTGCAGTGTTTTTTTCTGTATACTGTTTTGTGACATTAATGAGGACGGGGAGTCATTCCTGGCATATTTTCCGTATATAAACCTCACAGCTTTTCTCTGGACTCGCTCAAGTTTCAAAATGTCATTTTTAGTATGTGGGTCCCAGATTTCAGCAGCATATTCTAATTTTGATCTTACGATTGCATTATGAGCTAACATTTTAGTTCTTATAGGCGCGTGTTTAAGCTTCCTCTTTACGAACCACAGCTTCTTTAAGGCGGTTGAGCAGATATCTGAAATATGTGTTTTCCATGTTAGTTTATTGGTAAGAGTAACGCCAAGATACTTATATATTTCGACTTCGGCTACAGTTCTGTTTTCAAGCTGATAATGATATTCACTGGGAGACTTTTTTCTTGTTACGCGCAAAAGTACGGTTTTCTCCGCATTTAGCTGCATTCCCCAATTCAAGCACCACTCAGAAATTGCTACAAGACATCTCTGCAACTCTTCATGATCATCATGTGACACTATTTCCTTATATATAACACTATCATCCGCATATAACCGAATGGACACATTTGCAGGGATAACATCTATTATATCATTAACATAAATTAAAAACAATATTGGCCCTAGCACACTGCCCTGAGGAACTCCCGAGGAGACCGGCCGGGCACCAGAGCTGCAATTTTGGACATCAACAAACTGCTCTCTGTCCGTCAGGTAAGCACCAATCCACCGTATAATACCCATGGGTAGTCCGATTTTTTCCAGTTTATATAATAACTTTCCGTGTGGGACCCTATCGAATGCTTTGCTGAAGTCCAGAAACAGCACATCTAGTTGCCCGGATAAATCAAGTACTTGGGAAAAGTCATGCACGGTTGTCACTGAGTCACTGTAGAGAGTCCTTTTCTAAATCCGTGCTGAAAAGGTGTCAGTATATTGTGATCTTTCAAGAACTCGTGTATGAAACCAGCGACAATATGTTCCAAAAGCTTGCAACTTGTGCTGGTAATAGATACAGGCCGGTAGTTTGAAACTATTTCACGGTCTCCCTTCTTGTGTACCGGCACAACACGAGCTATGCGCCAGTCTGCCGGTATTTCTCCTGAATTTAAAGATAACTGAAAGAAACTAGAAATAAATTCGGATATTTGATTAGAATATCGCCTTAAGAAAGCATTGGGGATGTTATCGGGGCCAGCAGATTTTTTCATATTTATATTTAGGAGCAGTGCCAGGACACCCTCACGCGTGACTAAAATGTCGTTTACCGTAGGGCTGCATGTGCTTGAAAACTCACTCTGACCTTGTTCCGCAAACACACTTTGAAAATAGGCATTGAAGTGCTCTGCAATGCTGTGAGCATCCTTTATTTCAGTTCCATTGACTTTAATGCTCTCTATCTGCTGCTTTCTTTGGCTTAGGTGTAACCAAAATTTTTAGGATCACTAGAAAGAAATTCTTCAATATTCGTGCTATAGAACCTATCTCTGGCCAGTTTTACCTTTATCAATAATTCTTGTTTCAGATGCGCAAACTGAGTGGTCGTCGATTTGCTCCTCTTTCTCAGTCTTTTAACTTTACGCTTGGCTTGGATAATTTCTCGATTTATCCAAGGATTTATCCGTTGTTGTCTAATAGATTTTAACGGAACAAAGTGTTCAGTGCAGTACTTTACGACATCCTTAAATCTTTGCCACGAAAGTTCAACATTGTTATCAATTATTTCAAGATGCGTAACTAGGTAATCTGTGACCGCTAAATCATCAGCCTTTGCAAAGTCTCTAATTTTTCTTACAGTCCTATAATTTTGTTGCGTTGCAGCTGAAACCTCCCAGCAAAAATATATAAGCTTGTGGTCAGATATACCAGGCTCAACCATTGCTGTTCCGCCAGAAAATATTTCGCTCAAGAACAGAAGGTCCAGAACGTTATTTCCCCGAGTATTATTATTAATAACCTGCTGAAGACTAAGGTTGAGCATTATGTCTATCGCCAAGTCACCAGAAACCGTCGAACCATAATTTAGGCGATTCCAATTTAAACAGGGCAAATTAAAATCACCTGTTATTACCAAGTTTTTCCTTTCAATGTTAGTAGATGATCGTATAATTTATGCATATATGAGTCATCGGCACCTGGAGCCCGATATACAGAACACAAGAAAAACGACAGTCCCCAGAGAGACACCTTCAGAAACAAACTTTCGTGCCCGCGGATTTGATCCACGACTGTTACGTGAATATCGGTTTTGACAACTACTGCAATACCGCCTCCGCGAGAACCCCTATCTTTCCGATACAGGTGATAGTTCGGTGGAACGATTTCACCATCGCTAATGGCTTCATGCAACCAAGTTTCCGAAATGACGCAAACATGGGGATCATATAACAAAAGCAAATCTTCTAACTTATCTGCTTTATTTACAATACTTCTTGCATTGAATGACAAAATCCGGAGCTGGTGTGCCTTTAAGCGCTAGCTTCCGGTCGCTGAGTGCATCGTCTCAGTATGCTTTTTGCGGCGCCGTGAGTTGTCATCTGCAGAAGAGTTTTTGCGCGAGTTCGTGGTGTCATCCCAATAAAAATACTGATCATCAATCCGGAGCTTGTCGTGTATCAGCTGGACCCTTTTTCCGCTATCTTTATCTGCCTTCGCACTATTCCAAAGCAATTTCCGTTTCCGCCTTGTATCTGCGCAGTAGTCTTCCTGGATAGAAATGGCTGTCCCTTTTAATTTTCGTGCATTCTGCATGACTGTTTTTTTCAGCGTAGTCCTGAAAATAAACGAAAAAGTTAACCACGCTAACGTGGTTTCGGTTTCGTACTCGATCAACTCGATTTGCAAAACGCGCTTTCCGAATAATGTCATGGCGCCGCGAAATCAGCCTGGGATAGGATTTGTTAGTATCACCCTAAAAACGGCGGAATATAAAGTTTTCCAGGCTCATGGAAATATTGCTCTTTACGTCACCCGCGTCACTACGCGGTAGCTAACAGCACAGTTCCGTTTTCACGCGGCGGACAGCACGCTACTCCCAGGTCTACGGTGTACAGTGTAAAAGGAATTTTATCTTCGATCATGTTTTGCACTAAAATTTTAACGTGGAAGCGTTGGCCAGGTTTGCGAAGGCGTGGTATCGTCCGCAGAAGCCGTGTGCACGAAACGTGACCGGAACTGCTGCAGAATGTACTCGCTGAATAGAAGGAGGAAATCCGCCCAGCCCCCTGCCGACTGTAATGGAGCCTGCCCTTGTCCGCCCCATCACTTGGGTCTCCACAGAGGTTGAAGGAGAAGGCTAGGTTGAGGAAATAGCGTCTTGCCCTTTCAGTGTAAAGTGTTGTCGACACCACTTTGATTGTACGGAATAACATAATTACCACAATTCAGCCTATTAGCCGCGATGTCGATGGGTATTAGCAGCGAGGTCTGTTAGCCGCGATGGCTGCAGTAACACGTGGCTCTTCGAGGCCTTGTAACAGGGAACCAATCTTCTGGGCGTCGGTAAGCATGACAGGGCGGTTTTCAATCACCAGTGGCGTCGCGTAAGCGTGCTCTTGAAGGCTCTCGCCTGGGCCCTGTCTAATCTTCATAACGCGCTCCTGCCATTCGAAGGGGGTGAGTTCTGACGAAAACGCTTCTTTCAAGGCGGCGATCCTCGTTTCCCAGGTCGGATTTTGATTTCGGAAAACGAGGTGCGAATTCCAAGTGGTTCCTTTGAGTTTTCTTGCTGCAATGAGGCGGGTTGTGGCGTCATCCCATATGCGGCAAGCTTCTGTACAAGGCGGACGTCACCGAGCCAGGGATCAACATTTTGCGTTGGGGAATCATCGAAGTAGGCTATCGATGAGGACAGGTCAGGCAGTGTGGTAATTGTAGTCGAAGGGGCGTAGGAGCTGCTGGAATTGAAGTGTCAGGCTTTAGAGGGTTGAGGGATCAAATGGCAAATACGCGTTACCGGCGACATCGGTGCTATCGACGCTTGACCGCGGCGTTGCTTCACAACGTCGGCGAATGTCTGCTTTGAGACGCTGGACGCGCTCTTCCTTGAGCCGGCGCTGTCAAATTCGCGACGGGTCAGTAGCTCGCGGATAAGTTCGACTCCGAAATGCAGTATGGTCGCTGAATCAAGCTCTTCGCAAATAATTCTAGGCATGATGTCACATCAAATGACGCTCGACGCAGCCTTGCACGCACCAGAGGCGCGAGTGAACGGAACGCGGCAGGTCAAACGCGGGCGTCGAGCTTTTGGCTGGCTGTCAACATTTTGGGCGTTTCTTCTGATGCGAAGTGAACAGCAAGGTGCGGTAAAGACGAGTCTCTTCAGACGCGAGTCTTCAGCGGCGTAGGTCTTTTATGCAGGTTTAGTGTTTTGTGGTTTGCTTCAATTGAGGCAAAGCCTTTGACCGGGAAAGGAAGGAGCCATTTTCAAACATACGCACACACACAAAATGTAACTATCACACACAGAAAAAGAGAGGAAATATAGAAGTAACCGAAACAAATTGAGTCAAGCTAAGCCTACGCTAACGCTTTTGCGACCGGTGTAATAAGACTCAATGTTCCGCGCAACGTTCCAAAGAAAGAAAACACTCACCGGTTGTAGCGTCGCTTGTGGTGGCTGGGGCGGCGGAGTCGTCGCTGAGAGGTTGAATCGTCGCCGTCGCTGGCACTTGTGGGGCGGACGAGGAGGCAGGAAGGCTCAGAAGTCACTCAGGAGGCGTCTTTAGGCACAGCAGGTCGGCAGCCTCCTTGACCACGTACGTCGCATGGAGGCTGGCAGCAGGCCCTTGGACTCGAGTCGGGGTAAGCAACCGGCAGCAGGAACCACGAGTGCCTGCTTACGAAGACCCTTCGACGCTGTCGGGCCCTTTGTGCTCGACTCCGTAAGCCGACCGCACGGACCCTGACACCAGCGTCGTGTCCCTCTGGCTTCTCCGAGTTCCAGCCCATCGCATTCCAGCCTCGCGTTCCAGCCCATCGTCGTCTTCTTCCTCGCCTCCGTGCCACCTCCTCATTGGCTATCGTCCGATTTCCCTCGTCCGCTCACCACGTGCTGTGCCCCGCCAACGTCGTCCTTTTTTTGATGCACGTGTCCGTTGTGTAGTGCCGTTGTCGCGTCACGCCTAACTTCAGTCACGTCATCGCGTTTGCACCACTCGCGACACCATCACAACCAAAGCTTTTAGAACCAATTTTGTTTCGCAGCTCCGCTCGCGTGCCGGCACAAGTGGCCGACGCGTGAACTTACGGCGCTGCTGCTCCATTTTTCTTCACTTGCCGTGGCCCCCGAGATCAGATACGGCAACGCACCGTTGCTCTCAATGGCGCGTTGGCGAAGCTGATCGCGGAGGCGACGCACCTGCCGGAGCGATCTCAGACGCGCGAGGAGTAGCCGCTTGCGACGCGTTGCGCGTTTCTCTGTGCTCGCTTTCTCCGTACTCCGTGCGTGATTGTTTGCGAACGGTGATCGCTTGGGAAGTAGTTCTTTCGATTAGCACGCGTGAAAGGGACAAAGCTGAAGAATGTCATCTTGATGCGCGTGTTGCACGAGCGGCTCTTAAACGAACACTGGTCATCACTTCTCCGAATCAGGGCAGGGACTTGCAAGAAATATCTTCTGAACGCCAATCCCACCAGAATCAAGAAGAATAACTTCGCTACAAGTCGCCTAACCGAGCTCAGGGAATAAAATCAGGTACCTTGATCAACCGTATTTCGGGCTGTACGCCTTCCTCAAGAAATTAGAATTAATTCGCCCGAAACTTAACAACGCTCCTCTGTTTTACGACTTGCTCAGTATCACAAATCTAAGTACATGAGCCGGTGTCACTTTCGCCTCCGCAGAAAAAATGCGACCGCTGTAGTCGTGATCGATCCCGCAACCTTCGGGTCAGCAGCCGAGCACCGCAAACACTGTTCCACCGTGGCGGCTAAACACAGGTTGACGGCAATGGAATATTGAAGCGAGAGGACAGCTAGACGTGTGAGATTGTACCATTATTATAGGTCACGTTTGATTATCTTTTGATGTTGCTGGAGCTTCGCTTATGAAATAATCGCTTTTTAAAACAGTCAAGCTTAGTGAAAAAATCACAGCATATCCACGGAGTGAATGATGATGAGTGGGCGAAGCTGTGGAGGTTCATCGGTAAACCGTGAATCTTCCGTGAATTCTGCCCAGTACATCATCACCGACGTGAGATCGGGCGCGTTTATACTAAAGGTTCGATGAGAGTTATGACGACTTGCAGCTCACTTTAATTTTACATGTACGCTGTGAATTTTCATTGTTTAGAAAACCATTGCTTTAGAAAACATCTGGCGTCTTTCGTTAAGCAGCTGGCGTCTTTTCGTTTTGCTTTTAGAAAACATCTGGCGTCTTTCGTTGGTTTATTTCATCAATCAACGGCGTTTCGAACAAAATTTTCATTGTTTAATCACGCACAGGAGAAATCTCACCAGGCACTACCTTGGAGGTAAACAATGGCTGCTAATGGGAATGAGAGACAGAAGAAGTCGGCTTTTAGCTAACACTTACACTTATACTTCTAACGTTTCCTACTGGAACATGCCAATGGCTGCTAATGGGGAATGAGAGACAGAAGAATTCGGCTTTTAGTTAACGCGCACGCTGCGAATTTTTTATTGTTCAACAACGCACAGGAGAAATCTCCCACCGGCACCACCTTCGAGGTCAAGATCTGGTGCTAGCGTTAAGACTGGTTACGCACTACGAGGGACGAACGGGTGCCGCTTTAAGGAGCTTCGCCCCTAAAAGTTGAAATCTCGGAATCTCGGCTGTCACGGCCGTCGAAAGCTGCAGCCACGATAATTCACATGGGTGTTGTAGCAGGCGACGCGTGAAGCATGATGCAAGATGAAACTGCAGCGCCTCTAGTTCTTGTGTCGGCCGTCGCGTCCCCTTCGGAGAGCAAGCGTCTGTGGGGAGCTGCGCAACTGACCTGGTTCCAGAAACGTTGATCACAACAGCGCACCGAGCACACGACACCGACACACCGCAATGTTGCACTACATTCATCACAACAGCCCCCCCCCCCTCGATGAGCTTTTTATCAAATAAAACTTGAAGCTCGACGAGTGAAGGTTAACAAGTTCGTTTGTCCCCACATGCATGCATGGTCACTTGCTACGCACATGTCCAGCTCAAGTGAGCACACACAGAGGTAGAAATAAACGTATTTAGAGAAAAATAACTCGGTATAGTCCAACCCATTTCACTACGCAGCTAAAGTACTGCACGAGACGTTTAAATCATCACTGCACAGGCAGGATCACGAAAAACCGAATATATACAACAAATATCTCTCAGTTTCCAACAGTCATATTCCAGAAAGCCACCGCTCATTGACCCTGACGCTTACGTGATAGCGTCCCACACGAGACGAACGGCATGGGCCTTCGACTTGCCGCAAAGCGCCAGAGACGCTTGGCAGCGTTTCCGCCCAGACATCTGCCTGCAAATCTCTATGACCGCCAGACGTACTGCTGGCCTGAAGTCCCGAAACCAGCGAACGTCACAACCGAAATGGACGCGTTGCTTCCCTGTGCGCCGAGTGACGAGCGTTCGACAAACTGCTCTAGGCACATGGACGCCTGATCGGGGCCGATCAGCTGCACGGAGTTTCAAAATCTCACAGGAACTGCCTTCTCCCTCTCATTACGCCACAGAGGTCGTATCGGCTTCGTCATAGCTCAAACAGCAATACACAGGCACTCTGTTACTACCTCCTGCGTATTTAATGGTGGGCTCCTCAACACTACTGATCATGCCAGTTCGCTCACCACGCGAGCCAACAACACCGTGTACTGAAGGCTTTACTTGTGATTCATTTTTTCCTGCTTTAATATGTGCTTCTGCACCCTCTTCCGATTCTCTTCTGCACACCTCATTTCCACTAAGCCGAGAAGTGAAGCTGTGTGTGTTCAACGGCAAGGTATTCGCATGGCCATCCACCATGGCCATGCGAATCAGCTGAGGTCGCAGCATGCAGCACCCTCGGCGAATCTGCGTCAAACTCAGAGTTCACTCTACTGCATTCGCCGTCTTGATTCTCAAAAACACTTGGTGTTCTTTCAATGGAATTATTTAGAGGTACCCTTGCCACTCCAATACATGTGCTTTTCCTCTTAGAGGTTGTAAAGCACAACTCATCTTTAATGGAATTCCTCTGTTCCTTGCTCCCGAAGCTGTGTTCTGCTTCGTCACGCTCAGCTAGGCTTTTTCCAGTTCCATGGCTGCCATTTAGCCGGACACCTGACCCTAACGAAACGCTATGGCGAGATTCAACACCACTCTTATTTAAAATAAAAGTCAACTCTCCCTTGTAACTGAAGCGTCTAGAGCACCACTCGAAGTCGTCCTCTCCGGAGCTAACCAACGATATAGAATGGCTCTCCGTTTTTAGCCGCGTCTTTGAAACATCTGCAAGCTTTAGCTTGAGCTGAAGTGTTCTCTGCTTTATTTCTTCAATATCTAACTCATCGATCTGAGCTCACCATTTTCTACCAGTTCTGCGGCCCTCTCTGCGTGCGTTCGAGCTCCTTATTTTCAAAGCACGCTTTTAACTCCGCGCCCTCTAACCACACGCGCACGCCCAACGCTACGAATTCCGCCAAACTCGTCCCGATGACTTTCTAGCCATGCAAGCAAGGAAAACTGGCTTCGTCCTGTCTTGTCCTGTCGTAGCTGACACCAATTAGTTATGCAGGTTTAGTGTTTTGTCGCTTGTTTCAATTGAGGCAAGGCCTCTGACCGGGAAAGGAAGGAGCCACTTTCAAACACACACAGAAAAAATGTAACTTTATCACACACGAAAAATAAGAAGGAAAAATACAAGCAACCGAAACAAACTGAGTCAACAAGCTGAGCCTACGCTAACGCTTTTGCGACCGGTGCAATAAGACTCATCAAAGTTCCGTGGAACGTTCTAAAGAAAGAGAACAGTCACCGGTTGTAGTGTCGCTTGCGCTCCTGTCTAGGGAATCCGTGGTCGCCTTCCGTGAAGTTTTTACACTTAGGATCGGGGTCCGTGTGGTCACGTGTCCCAGGGACATTTCCGACTATGACGTCATACAGGGGGTTTTCCAAACATGTTACAATGGTGTGACTACTGAAATAGGATGAAGAGATTCTAACTTCCGCTTCTGGAGCTTCAGTCGTACTCCCATCCGCGAGCAGCAGCTTTACCTTGGTACCGATCAAGGCTCTAGCGGGGACCAAGGACCTGCGTACAACTAGACTACTGCTGCCTGTGTCACGTCGCACTAACACCTTCTGTCCAAACACATCTCCTGGCGAGACAGGCATGTTGTAAATTTCAGTGGCCTGATATCCAGACGCTTTGCCTGTGTTTTGACTGCACCGCCTCGGTCTTTCTTGTCCTGAAACATCTACGGGCGACGAAAGACACGCTGTTGCTTCCTTCCCACCACCACCTTTCCGTTTGCAGGACTGAGTGTCATGACCCGCTTTCCGGCAGGAGCCACAATAGGGTTGACTTGATTTGGTGCGGCAATCTGACGCTTGATGTCCTAGTTTGCCACAAATTAAACATTTGGCTGGAGACTTGCCAGGTTCCCCATGGTGTTTCTGTCGGCTTTCTTCTTTTTCTCGAAAAACAAGCAGGTTGTTTTGCCGCTGGGATTCCATGAAGTGGTCAGCCGCTTCTGCTATTTGTTGAACCGTTTTGCAGTTTCTTTCGCGAAGAAATAAGGAAAACGGCTATGACAGCTGCTGAGAAGCTGTTCTGCGGCTATCAAATCTCGCACTGCTTCAAAAGTTTTACCGTGCTCAGCCATCTCTGCCCATCGATCGAAAAAACTAAAGTAAAAATGGCGAACGCGCTTGAAAATTGAAGGGCACTTTGTAAACTCCAAAGTGTGTTCGGCGAAAGCCTGTGGCCATGGTATGGGGGGAATCCACACTCTTGGGGCGCTTCTTCGAATCGCTTTCTGTGTAATCACCGGGCCGCTTGGGAGCCATCCGACTACTCGACTGGACGCGGCGGCGGCGTCCGGCGGCGCCGCCGAAGGACGCCGCCGCCGCGTTGCGCAACAGTTGCGCCACGCGCGACTGTTGCTATGCGCCGCTGTGCCATCACGTGATTGCTGAGAGAATGTGAGGGCACCGACACGGCACGGACGGACGGTTACCGCGAGTATGATACATTGAAGGCTTTCGCCTTAAAAGGCGTATAGGGCTACTGACCGGCGTTCTTGCGCTGCCGTGGCTGGCCAGCTTGGCAGAGGTCCGGCGCTGAACGCGCCAAATGTGAGGCTTGGGCTGGACAAAGGAAGACTCGTAGCATAATAAAGGAATATTGTTTAATGAGGCTAGGTTAGGCTGCACACATTGGAACAACGTATTCGCACGTCAGCGTCATGGCTCAACTCTGAGCTGAATGAACTGCGACGCTCACGGGAATCCCGGAAGCGGAACACACAAGGTGTCCGGCTGTGCGACTTCTTACTGCACAGGACACTTGCGCCACGTGTAGTAGTCTTCGGTAACCGCGTCTAGCACATCACTCACACCAGCACTTCCCCAACCTATGCCCAAAAGATAGCTTTCATGTTCCTCTCTCATATAAGAATATGCTCAGGGGTATTCAGCTTTTTTCCCCTGTAATTTCGCTTCAAAGTAGTAGAAAAATATTCGAGAAATATTAGAAAAAATCGTAGTGGCCTAGCTCGGCTATGCCAGGATATACGTAGCGTGATCTAAGGTTCAGCTGATTATTCTTAGCCCTCCCGGTTGTCTAGGATTAGCTTGATTGTCATGCTTACTGCTGCTTCAATGACACACACATGGTGTACCCACTGTGTGAAACATGTATATTTATTTTTTGCTCAACGCCATTTCTCTATTGCCACAAAGACGGCTCGGTGGTCAGTGTAGTAACACGCTGCCGTCTCTATGGTCCCAACGCCCGGCGTAGCGCCGGCGTTGGGGCCATAGAGACGGCAACGTCTCGTGCCCGGTCAACACGTCACAGACCTTGCCCGACGTAGAGAGACGCTATCGCCCGTGGCGCAGTTTACGCGTTCATGCAGTTGCGGCAGTCGAAGCCCTCGGTCGGTCAACGCTGCATACGCGACAGGGACGCGATCAGCCCAGCGTTCTGGCGCGCCAGCTGTGTGACATATCACTGCTTCTTGCGCACGCGCAGTACGGCTCTTGTACGCGCATGCGAAACCGCTCCGGCTCGGCCAGTGTAGCTAACGCTACAAAAATTGTGGTACCTTTAAGCCTCAAATTTTCGCTCTCGGCCAACGCTGCTTTTTCGCTCCCAGCGAATGACGGCGACGCTGACACCGGAATGTCTGAGAAACGAGCTCTTTAACGCTGTCGCGTTAAAATTCACTTCGCACTCATAATATTGCTATACGCACAGCTCTAGTGAAAATTTGACGACCACACTTACCCCGGAATCCTTGAACACATGGGCCAATTTGCCACGTGGTTCTCAACAGAGATTAGGTCATCTATGCGCTTCCGCACTGAAGTTCGGGCCATTTCCTGAAAGTAACGCAAACATCAGACAAGACCATAAGCTTTTCATTCGAGGCCACCATCGCACGATACATATCACATGAGACAGGGGCAGGAAAACGTGAAATCTTCGCCAAAAACCAGATAAGAAACAGCAAAAGCTTTCTTACGTACTATTCAGCTGGCAGAACTGTCTTCAATGCGTCACACTTCTTCAGGCACCGCTCAGACTTGCTCAGACGCTTCGTGACGCGATGACGGGATTGCGCGTGAGGTTATACTATACGTGAGATGGAACCAAAATGATGACGATGATGATGTCGGAATGTGCTCCTCCTGTGGCCAATCCCCATAATATTTTTTTCCTTAATTAAGCTAAGGGGTTATTTCAAAAACTATTTATTTCTAAACACATTTAGAATAAAAACAATTTCATTTCTATAACAATCCTTAGCTCTGGCCCCGATGTAAGATATATAGTCTTTAGATGAGGACAGTCACGAGACGCGAGCGACCAAATAAAGTAAAAACACCGAACGCCCGTCGATCAGCTGACTGCAGCGGATATCTATCGGCGGGATGATGCAACTTCAACATATAATATATATATATATATATATATATATATATATATCTATATATATATATATACAATATATATATATATATATACATACAGTCGAGGAAAGGAAGACAAAACGTACGAAACAAGCTTACTAACGTTTCGGCAGGAGGGCCTGCCTTCGTCAGAGTGAATATATATATATAGATATATATATATATATAATATATATATATATATATATATATATATATAATAATTGTTGGGGCTTAACGTCCCAAAACCACGATATGATAGTGAGAGACGCCGTATAGTGGAAGGCTCCAGAAATTTCGAACACCTAGGGTTCTTTAACGTGCGCCTAAATCTAAGTACACGGGCATCAAGCATTTTCGCCTCAATCGAAAATGCGACCGCCGCGACCGGGATTCGATCCCGCGACCTGCGGGTCAGCAGTCGAGCACTATAACCACTAGACCACCGTTGCAACTTCAACAGAAGAACGCGTTCCCGTAGCAACTGGTGCTTCGCGGGAAATCTGAATTTCCTAGTCAGCGAACGCGGCTATGGCACGCAGCAACTTAGAAACGCATACCGCGCTCAGCAGACATTCAGCGGACGCCGGATCTGCCGCCGAACACGTCTATCGCCTCGTGCGCCACCGATGGCGGCGCTGCGAACGGCGCTCTGGTAGGGTGCCTTGATGCGCGTTTTGTTGCGCAGGGGGGCGCACACATCGAGGCACACTACGCTCTGGTGACGCAAAGGCGGGGATTCGGCTTTTGTCGTCTGCTAAGCTCTGGCTAGAACAGCAGCATTTTCGTTATAGTTTGCTCGCGTCACATGGCGTTCCTCGACTACTAGCTGTATTTTCTTCTAATGATAGTTCTTTAGATGGCTGCTAGCATTACAGGAGGTCAAGAAGCGTTAACATTTACCGTACCTTATATATACCCACTGGCATCGCGGTCAGGATCATGACCCCGAGTTCGTAGCGTCAATCACTGGGCTAGATGGCGTCGAAATAGCACACGTAAAAGCGCGAACGTCCCACCAAGCGAATTAAAGGGACTCTACGTTGCTTTGGAAGCGAAGCGCGATCAATAATAGTTAACGTTGTGTAAACAGAATTGAGTTGAACGAAACTTTACACTCCACTCCCAATTGCAGTCATGTGCACCTGTGTACACAAACGTTTGCCGCTTAATAAAATAAGATAGATACTTAATCGACCAGCGAGTTATTGCGGACAACTAGCGCAGATTGGGCGAGTTGGATGCACATTAAAACTCGTTACACGTACTATCGGCTCCGAATGAAACACCAGCAGTGGTGCGCGTGGTACAGTTCGGACCCTTGTGATTAGAAATGCGCTCATGCGGTTTGCCACTCGTGAGCCACATTCATGCTTTCGATCGCGCAGTGCTGCCTAATCGGGTGTGCGGGCCTGTAAATGGTGACGACAGGACGGCGCGCACTATACAGTTCTTAATGCTTGGGGCACGCGCTCCACTGTTCGTGTTTCATTGGCACCGATAGCATAGCTTGGTAAACAGTAGGAGAAATCGGCGACTGTGTCCAGGAAGGCGAGAAAAGAGAGCTCTCTCCCACCAATCTGATGGCCCCTTTGGCTGGTTATTGCTATTCTTTACCGTGCTGTAACAAGATTGAATATTTTGAGGTGAAAGCCTTAGATTCCTCGTCAAACGCGAAAATTGACCGTCGGCGCCCCGCGTCGGCAGCGTCAACACGAGTGACGAAAAAAAAAAGCATCACGTGATGACGTCACATTGAAGGGCCGGCCGTAAAGTAAGGGAGAAACTTTGATGTAGCCCAGGTGATGGAAAGGCACTCCTTTTTTTGTTGTGGAATTGTTGCTTTGTGCCTTTGATAGCGACCGCCTAGCATAACTGGTGACCCTTTGCAGCCCGTCAGTCTTCTGCACAAGGACGGCGCCGAGTCCTACGCTGCTTGAGTCGCTGTGGATTTCCGTATCGGCGTATTCGTCGAAATACGCTAGTATCGGAGGGAGGCACCTGATGTGTGTGGGAGTCGGACCAGTGCACCGCCGCCGCCGCCTGTTTTTGCTCACGCCGCACGCGCCGCCGCCGAAGTCCCGAGAATGAAGTAATAATTGCGGCGCGCCGCCGTTTTTGTTTTCTTTTAACATGAACGGGGAATCTGGACAACATAAAATACAGCGCTTCACCGGGGATTTCATAGATTTAATATACTGACGCGGGAGTTATTCTAGATGTGTCCTCCTAGTGGACTGTGCATTTCGGCTGCCGCTGATTGGCTGGAGTTCGGCGAGCAGCGCACCCTCTGTTTCCGGTTCTTCTTCCGCAACCTAATTTTGACGTCACGCAGCTTTCACAACTCTCGAGACAAATGGGAGGAACGGAATGCGCTTCAAAGCAACAAACGCAGCCCCCAGAGATCCGCTTTTGGGCGGACATCTCGGAGGCCGTGCATAAACTCCGATCTCGTTAGTCATCGTATTAGGTTTAAAGCGACCGCCCGTCTAACGCAACCGTGAAGGTCTGTACGCATTCCCTGCATCGTTCTCAAACATCTGGAACACATTCATATGCAAGTTCTGACTTGACAAGTTCCTGTTCCTGTACATTTCGTTCTCATTCTTTTTACGATGGGAATGTGCTGGCGGGTTCGGTGCGTCGACGTGGTCAAGAGCGAAGTGACATCACGGCTCACCGATTTTTCGAAAAACTGAATGCGCTCTGCCGAAATGGATTGTGGACATCTCCTTTAGATGGACTAGATGAACACATCGAGAATAGCTCCCCGGAAGTTGTATCTTTCTCTCCTCCAGAAGCCCCACGAGCATGCCTGACCTCAACTCTGCGGCGTCCTCCAGCCTTAAAGGGTGACGAAGCAACTCGCTGGATCGAATATTCGTGGAGACTTGGGCCTAGTACACTGTGCATAGATGAATAGAATAGATAAGTAGTATATAACGATGCGTTAGTACACTTTTTTTTCTGTCATTTTACTCGAGCGAGTCGACAAATAAATATAGAAGTAAATGCAATGAAAAAAAGTGGAGGGGAAAGGGGAGAGCGGAAAGGGGAGAGGGGTAGTGGTGAGGGGGAGTGGAGAGGGTATGCGCATGCGCAGTAAGGGTGGTCACGCCACCACACCACCACCACCACCGGTTTGAACTCCGCTATAAGATGCTTCGCATCTAAAACTTCGAATAACAGATAGCTGAGCCAGTTGATAGGGGTTAATGTTAAAAGACACGACGTGCAGACACGTACACAAGAGAGAAGTCAAGAGAGTGAACAGTTATCACGCACGTAGACTACCACGCGCACCTGACTGAATAGGTATCGCTTCTTGCCTGGGTGCTCAGATAATAAGTATTTGTGTCTACCTTCCTTTCCGTCGCTCTACAATATTCAGTTGTTAGTGGCGTTTGTGGTGTCTTACTACTGTCTTGTGTCTGTGTTTGCACGCCCTGTCTTTTTAGAGCCCAAAAACAGCGTCTCAATATACGAAATCGAGCCGTCATTCTCTCTTGGCGTTTTCTTGTCTCTGTGGCGCACTTCGTGACTCCAGAACGGTGATTCACGTGACGTCATTAGGGCACATAATCTCGATTGGTCCATATACGAGAAGTTTCTGAATTGTCTCCCCCCTTGCTTTGACATGCAGCCGCCTACCCGTTCCTCCTTGTCTCGCGTGACTAATGTGCGCATCTACTGATTTCGCTCCATTTTGTGTGTTTCTGACGGCGCAAGTGGAATAACAGGGTGCAGCCGACAAGTGCGAAATCCTGATAGGCTGAACGCTTAGTGCTGACATCGCACGCGTGCTTTATGAAGAGACATTGACGAGGAGATATCGCCTGCAGAGAGTAGTGAAGGCGAGAAAGGAACCATGGAAAGGCGTCGATTTATTATTCTTCCAACGGACGAACTCTTTACAGTAGAGACGATGCAGCTCCCCAGAAAAAAGGCGAGCCGCTTCCACACTTGTTTGCATATTTTTTATTGCGATAACAATTATATTGACACTGACCAGGTCTTCACCGTCGCCGTCATGTTCCGTATAAAGTCCGAATCGATAACATCGTTACGCGCTCGCATGTCGTACCCGCGAGCAGGGGCGTAGCCAGAAATTTTTTTCGGGGGGGGGGGGTTCACCATACATAATGTATGTTCGTGCGTGCATTTGTATGTGTGCATGCCTATATACACACAAAACTGAAAAATTTCGGGGGGGTTTGAACCCCCCAACCCCCCCCCCCCCCTTGGCTAGCCCCTGCCCCCCCCAGCGAGTAAAGCTCGCGAGCGCTGGCGAGGAGCACGGCTGAAGCAGAGATGAACAAGCTAGCCATATCCGTCGCACAGAGGCGCATTCGATAACATCACCGCGCGTGCCAGTCCTGCCGTCGATTGCGCCTCAGCCAGAAAGAAAACGCCCTGGCCGTCTTTCGCTGGTGAAGGAGCATGAAGGGACGCCGCGGTAGGGGGGGGGGGGGGGTACGTGGCTCGAGCAACTGTGAACTTTGAATTTAAGGCGCGGTCGCGATGTTGGC
Source organism: Rhipicephalus sanguineus (assembly GCF_013339695.2). Taxonomy (NCBI): domain Eukaryota; kingdom Metazoa; phylum Arthropoda; class Arachnida; order Ixodida; family Ixodidae; genus Rhipicephalus; species Rhipicephalus sanguineus. Next base: position 77,118,626 of record NC_051183.1, on the reverse strand, counting down.
ACGTACGCTATCTCGGCAGACATCAGCAAACGGCTCTTATACCCTTCTAAACGCTGTGATCTCACCGTTTCATGCTCTCCCGGTAGCGGCCGTATTCCATACACAAGGGTTTTTGTAGAGTTACGCGAGATCGGACCAAAAGATTTAGCTGCTAGCCTTAGTCGTATGGTATTACGACATGTTGCTATCGCAATCACGGCTTCGCCTTTTCGGCTAAACAGATATTTTCCAAAATTCAAGGAAAATTTCTCTCCCATTAGGAACCACATTAGCAAATGCAATATAGCGTGGTAGAAGATAAAATAAGCACCAATCGTCGCACAACGCGAATTCTGTAACCAGGCGTCCACCACAATGCGAATTGCGCAACGAGTAGGTTGTTGAATGCTTCCAACCCATTACAAAGGCTCTGCCATATTCTTCATCGTGATCAGGCACAGCATCGATAAAGTGCGCATAATGCTTACATGCGTTTAGCATATACCAACGCTCTCCGTAGAATGACGAAAAATGGCACGATGCCTGCTGCCCTACTTCTCAAAAATTACAATATTGATAGCGCAGTGGGTTCCTCGCAAGTGCACTTGTATTGGTGCCAAGGAAGCCATAAGCGCATGATCCATTTCCTCTGGGTCCAGTAAAGTTCTTCGCCCCCCCCCCGTCTCTCTCCCACGTCAACGTATGTTATACAGCATGACGGGAGAGGGAAATAACGACTGGGCGTGACCCAATGCAAACTACATAACTGCTGGGCCGTTTAAAGCTTCCAACCCATTACAAAGAGCTGCCATAATTCTTCATCGTCATTAGTCGTCGCGGTCAACAAAGTTCACATAATGCCTTACAGACGTGTAGCTGGTGCCTCGCTTCTCCGCAGAATGACAAATAATGGCTTAAAGGTGCTTCCCAACTTCACAAAAATTGTGATTTATGGCGTAGTGGGTACCTTCTAGTGTACTTGTATTGTAGCCCCCAGAGAGCTTACAACGCGGCTCTAGTAACGCCGCTCTTCCAGCTTCGCTGTGGACTGTGCTGCGGTTTCAGCTCAGGCC
>NC_051183.1:77086402-77117474 GCF_013339695.2 Rhipicephalus sanguineus | reverse complement strand
CGTTATTTTCCCTCTCCCGTCATGCTGTATAACATACGTTGACGTGGGAGAGAGACGGGGGGGCGAAGAACTTTACTGAGACCCAGAAAGGGATCATGCGCTTATGGCTTCCTTGGCACCAATACAAGTGCACTTGCGAGGAACCCCTGCGCTATCAATCATTGTAATTTTTGAGAGTAGGGCAGCAGGCATCGTGCCATTTTTCGTCATTCTACGGAGAGCGTTGGTATCTGCTAAACGCATGTAAGGCATTATGCGCACTTTATCGATGCTGTGGCCTGTCACGATGAAGATTATGGCAGAGCCTTTGTAATGGGTTGGAAGCATTTCAACAACCTACTCGTTGCGCAATTCGCATTGTGTGACGCCTGGTTACAGAATTCGCGTTGTGCGACGATTGGTGCTTATTTTACTCTTCTACCACGCTATATTGCATTTGCTAATGTGGTTCCTAATGTGGAGAGAAATTTTTCCCTTGAATTTTGGAAAATATCTGTTTAGCCGAAAAGGCGAAGCCGTGATTGCGATAGCAACATGTCGTAATACCATACGAACTAAGGCTAGCAGCTAAATCTTTTTGGTCCGATCTCGCGTAACTCTACAAAACCCTTGTGTATGGGAATACGGCCGCTACCGGGAGAGCATGAAACGGTGAGATCACAGCGTTTAGAAGGGTATAAGAGCCGTTTGCTGATGTCTGCCGAGATAGCGTACGTGCCAACACTCGCGACCGCGCCCTTAAATTCAAAGTTCACAGTTGCTCGAGCCACGTACCCCCCCCCCCCCCCTACCGCGGCGTCCCTTCATGCTCCTTCACCCAGCGAAAGACGGCCAGGGCGTTTTCTTTCTGGCTGAGGCGCAATCGACGGCAGGACTGGCACGCGCGGTGATGTTATCGAATGCGCCTCTGTGCGACGGATATGGCTAGCTTGTTTCATCTCTGCTTCAGCCGTGCTCCTCGCCAGCGCTCGCGAGCTTTTACTCGCGGGCAGGGGCGTAGCCAAGGGGGGGGGGGGGGTTGGGGGGGTTCAAACCCCCCCCCGAAATTTTTCAGTTTTGCTTGTGTATATAGGCATGCACACATACAAATGCACGCACGAACATACATTATGTATGGTTGAACCCCCCCCCCCCGAAAAAAATTTCTGGCTACGCCCCTGCTCGCGGGTACGACATGCGATGCGCGTAACGATGTTATCGATTCGGACTTTATACGGAACATGACGGCGACGGTGAAGACCTGGTCAGTGTCAATATAATTGTTATCGCAATAAAAAATATGCAAAAAGTGTGGAAGCGGGCTCGCCTTTTTTCTGGGGAGCTGCATCGTCTCTACTGTAAAGAGTTCGTCCGTTGGAAGAATAATAAATCCGACGCCTTTCCCATTGGTTCCTTTCTCGCCTTCACTACTCTTCTTGCAGGCGATATCTCCTCGTCAAATGTCTCTTCATAAAGCACGCGTGCGATGTCAGCACTAAGCGTTCAGCCTATCAGGATTTCGCACTTGTCGGCTGCACCCTGTTATCTCCACTTGCGCCGTCAGAAACACACAAAATGGAGCGAAATCAGTAGATTGCGCACATTAGTCACGCGAGACAAGGAGGAACGGGTAGGCGGCTGCATGTCAAAGCAAGGTGGGAGACAATTCAGAACTTCTCGTATATGGACCAATCGAGATTATGTGCCCTAATGACGTCACGTGAATCACCGTTCTGGAGTCACGAAGTGCGCCACAGAGACAAGAAACGCCAAGAGAGAATGACGCGCTCGATTTCGTATATTGAGACGCTGTTTTTGGGCCCTCTAAAAAGACAGGGCGTGCAAACACAGACACAAGACAGTAGTCAAGACACCACAAACGCCACTAACAACTGAAATATTGTAGAGCGACGGAAAGGAAGGTAGACACAAATACTTATCTGCGCATACCCAGGCAAGAAGCGATACCTATCAGTCAGGTGCGCGTGGTAGTCTACGTGCGTGATAACTGTTCACTCTCTTGACTTCTCTCTTGTGTACGTGTCTGCACGTCGTGTCTTTTTAACATTAACCCCTATCAACTGGCTCAGCTATCTGTTATTCGAAGTTTTAGATGCGAAGCATCTTATAGCGGAGTTCAAACCGGTGGTGGTGGTGGTGTGTGGCGTGACCACCCTTACTGCGCATGCGCATACCCTCTCCACTCCCCCTCACCACTACCCCTCTCCCCTTTCCGCTCTCCCCTTTCCCCTCCACTTTTTTTCATTGCATTTACTTCTATATTTATTTGTCGACTCGCTCGAGTAAAAATGACAGAAAAAAAGTGTACTAACGCATCGTTATATACTACTTATCTATTCTATTCATCTATGCACAGTGTACTAGGCCCAAGTCTCCACGAATATTCGATCCAGCGAGTTGCTTCGTCACCCTTTAAGGCTGGAGGACGCCGCAGAGTTGAGGTCAGGCAATGCTCGTGGGGCTTCTGGAGGAGAGAAAGATACAACTTCCGGGGAGCTATTCTCGATGTGTTCATCTAGTCCATCTAAAGGAGATGTCCACAATCCATTTCGGCAGAGCGCATTCAGTTTTTCGAAAAATCGGTGAGCCGTGATGTCACTTCGCTCTTGACCACGTCGACGCACCGAACCCGCCAGCACATTCCCATCGTAAAAAGAATGAGAACGAAATGTACAGGAACAGGAACTTGTCAAGTCAGAACTTGCATATGAATGTGTTCCAGATGTTTGAGAACGATGCAGGGAATGCGTACAGACCTTCACGGTTGCGTTAGACGGGCGGTCGCTTTAAACCTAATACGATGACTAACGAGATCGGAGTTTATGCACGGCCTCCGAGATGTCCGCCCAAAGCGGATCTCTGGGGGCTGCGTTTGTTGCTTTGAAGCGCATTCCGTTCCTCCCATTTGTCTCGAGAGTTGTGAAAGCTGCGTGACGTCAAAATTAGGTTGCGGAAGAAGAACCGGAACAGAGGGTGCGCTGCTCGCCGAACTCCAGCCAATCAGCGGCAGCCGAAATGCACAGTCCACTAGGAGGACACATCTAGAATAACTCCCGCGTCAGTATATTAAATCTATGAATCCCCGGTGAAGCGCTGTATTTTATGTTGTCCAGATTCCCCGTTCATGTTAAAAGAAAACAAAAACGGCGGCGCGCCGCAATTATTACTTCATTCTCGGGACTTCGGGGCGGCGCGTGCGGCGTGAGCAAAAACAGGCGGCGGCGGCGGTGCACTGGTCCGACTCCCACACACATCAGGTGCCTCCCTCCGATACTAGCGTATTTCGACGAATACGCCGATACGGAAATCCACAGCGACTCAAGCAGCGTAGGACTCGGCGCCGTCCTTGTGCAGAAGACTGACGGGCTGCAAAGGGTCACCAGTTATGCTAGGCGGTCGCTATCAAGGCACAAAGCAACAATTCCACAACAAAAAAGGAGTGCCTTTCCATCACCTGGGCTACATCAAAGTTTCTCCCTTACTTTACGGCCGCCCTTCAATGTGACGTCATCACGTGATGCTTTTTTTTTTCGTCACTCGTGTTGACGCTGCCGACGCGGGGCGCCGACGGTCAATTTTCGCGTTTGACGAGGAATCTAAGGCTTTCACCTCAAAATATTCAATCTTGTTACAGCACGGTAAAGAATAGCAATAACCAGCCAAAGGGGCCATCAGATTGGTGGGAGAGAGCTCTCTTTCTCGCCTTCCTGGACACAGTCGCCGATTTCTCCTACTGTTTACCAAGCTATGCTATCGGTGCCAAATGAAACACGAACAGTGGAGCGCGTGCCCCAAGCATTAAGAACTGTATAGTGCGCGCCGTCCTGTCGTCACCATTTACAGGCCCGCACACCCGATTAGGCAGCACTGCGCGATCGAAAGCATGAATGTGGCTCACGAGTGGCAAACCGCATGAGCGCATTTCTAATCACAAGGGTCCGAACTGTACCACGCGCACCACTGCTGGTGTTTCATTCGGAGCCGATAGTACGTGTAACGAGTTTAATGTGCATCCAACTCGCCCAATCTGCGCTAGTGTCCGCAATACTCGCTGGTCGATTAAGTATCTATCTTATTTTATCGGCAAACGTTTTGTGTACACAGGTGCACATGACTGCAATTGGGAGTGGAGTGTAAAGTTTCGTTCAACTCAATTCTGTTTACACAACGTTAACTATTATTGATCGCGCTTCGCTTCCAAAGCAACGTAGAGTCCCTTTAATTCGCTTGGTGGGACGTTTCGCGCTTTACGTGTGCTATTTCGACGCCATCTAGCCCAGTGATTGACGCTACGAACTCGGGGTCATGATCCTGACCGCGATGCCAGTGGGTATATATAAGGTACGGTAAATGTTAACGCTTCTTGACCTCCTGTAATGCTAGCAGCCATCTAAGAACTATCATTAGAAGAAAATACAGCTAGTAGTCGAGGAACGCCATGTGACGCGAGCAAACTATAACGAAATGCTGCTGTTCTAGCCAGAGCTTAGCAACGACAAAAGCCGAATCCCCGCCTTTGCGTCACCAGAGCGTAGTGTGCCTCGATGTGTGCGCCCCCCCCCTGCGCAACAAAACGCGCATCAAGGCACCCTACCAGAGCGCCGTTCGCAGCGCCGCCATCGGTGGCGCACGAGGCGATAGACGTGTTCGGCGGCAGATCCGGCGTCCGCTGAATGTCTGCTGAGCGCGGTATGCGTTTCTAAGTTGCTGCGTGCCATAGCCGCGTTCGCTGACTAGGAAATTCAGATTTCCCGCGAAGCACCAGTTGCTACGGGAACGCGTTCTTCTGTTGAAGTTGCAACGGTGGTCTAGTGGTTATAGTGCTCGACTGCTGACCCGCAGGTCGCGGGATCGAATCCCGGTCGCGGCGGTCGCATTTTCGATTGAGGCGAAAATGCTTGATGCCCGTGTACTTAGATTTAGGCGCACGTTAAAGAACCCTAGGTGTTCGAAATTTCTGGAGCCTTCCACTATACGGCGTCTCTCACTATCATATCGTGGTTTTGGGACGTTAAGCCCCAACATTATTATATATATATATATATATATATATATTATATATATATATATATATATATATATATATATTCACTCTGACGAAGGCAGGCCCCCTGCCGAAACGTTAGTAAAGCTTGTTTCGTACGTTTTGTCTTCCTTTCTCGACTGTATGTATATATATATATATATATATATATTATATATCATATATATATATATTATAATATATATATATATATATAGTTGAAGGTTGCATCATCCCGCCGATAGATATCCGCTGCAGTCAGCTGATCGACGGGCGTTCGGTGTTTTTACTTTATTTGGTCGCTCGCGTCTCGTGACTGTCCTCATCTAAAGACTATATATCTTACATCGGGGCCAGAGCTAAGGATTGTTATAGAAATGAAATTGTTTTTATTCTAAATGTGTTTAGAAATAAATAGTTTTTGAAATAACCCCTTAGCTTAATTAAGGAAAAAAATATTATGGGGATTGGCCACAGGAGGAGCACATTCCGACATCATCATCATCATCATTTTGGTTCCATCTCACGCGCAATCCCGTCATCGCGTCACGAAGCGTCTGAGCAAGTCTGAGCGGTGCCTGAAGAAGTGTGACGCATTGAAGACAGTTCTGCCAGCTGAATAGTACGTAAGAAAGCTTTTGCTGTTTCTTATCTGGTTTTTTGGCGAAGATTTCACGTTTTCCTGCCCCTGTCTCATGTGATATGTATCGTGCGATGGTGGCCTCGAATGAAAAGCTTATGGTCTTGTCTGATGTTTGCGTTACTTTCAGGAAATGGCCCGAACTTCAGTGCGGAAGCGCATAGATGACCTAATCTCTGTTGAGAACCACGTGGCAAAATTGGCCCATGTGTTCAAGGATTCCGGGGTAAGTGTGGTCGTCAAATTTTCACTAGAGCTGTGCGTATAGCAATATTATGAGTGCGAAGTGAATTTTAACGCGACAGCGTTAAAGAGCTCGTTTCTCAGACATTCCGGTGTCAGCGTCGCCGTCATTCGCTGGGAGCGAAAAAGCAGCGTTGGCCGAGAGCGAAAATTTGAGGCTTAAAGGTACCACAATTTTTGTAGCGTTAGCTACACTGGCCGAGCCGGAGCGGTTTCGCATGCGCGTACAAGAGCCGTAATGCGCGTGCGCAAGGAGCAGTGATAAGTCACACAGCCGGCGCGCCAGAACGCTGGGCTGATCGCGTCCCTGTCGCGTATGCAGCGTTGACTGACCGAGGGCTTCCACTGCCGCAACTGCATGAACGCGTAAACTGCACCACGGGCGATAGCGTCTCTCTACGTCGGGCAAGGTCTGTGACGTGTTGACCGGGCACGAGACGCTGCCACAGAGACGCTGCCGTCTCCATGGCCCCAACGCCGGCGCTGCGCCGGGCGTTGGGGCCATAGAGACGGCAGCGTGTTACTACACTGACCACCGAGCCGTCTTTGTGGCAATAGGGAAATGGCGTTGAGCAAAAAATAAATATACATGTTTCACACAGTGCGTACACCATGTGTGTGTCAGTGAAGCAGCAGTAAACGTGACAATCTGAACCTTGGATCACGCTACGTATATCCTGGCATAGCCGAGCTAGGCCACTACGATTTTTTCTAATATTTCTCGAATATTTTTCTACTACTTTGAAGCGAAATTACAGAAAAAAAGCTAAATACCCCTGAGCATATTCTTATACGAGAGAGGAACATGAAAGCTTTCTTTTGGGCATAGGTAGGGGAAGTGCTGGTGTGAGTGATGTGCTAGGCGCGGTTACCGAAGACTACTACACATGGCGCAAGTGTCCTGTGCAGTAAGAAGTCGCACAGCCGGACACCTTGTGTGTTCCGCTTCCGGGATTCCCGTGAGCGTCGCAGTTCATTCAGCTCAGAGTTGAGCCATGGACGCTGACGTGCGAATACGTTGTGTTCCAATGTGTGCAGCCTAACCTAGCCTCATTAAACAACGTTCCTTTATTATGCTACGAGTCTTCCTTTGTCCAGCCCAAGCCTCACATTTGGCGCGTTCAGCGCCGGACCTCTGCCGAGCTGGCCAGCCACGGCAGCGCAAGAACGCCGGTCAGTAGCCCTATACGCCTTTTAAGGCGAAAGCCTTCAATGTATCATACTCGCGGTAACCGTCCGTCCGTGCCGTGTCGGTGCCCTCACATTCTCTCAGCAATCACGTGATCGCACAGCGGCGCATAGCAACAGTCGAGTGTTGCGCAACTATTGCGCAACGCGGCGGCGGCGTCCTTCGGCGGCGCCGCCGGACGCCGCGGCCCGGTGATGATTCCACCGAAAGCGGTTCGAAGAAGCACCCCGAGAGTGTGGATTCCCCCCATACCATGGCCACAAGCTTTCGCCGAACACACTTTGGAATTTACAAAGTGCCCTTCAATTTTCAAGCGCGTCCGCCATTTTTAGTTTAGTTTAGTTTTTTCGATCGATGGGAATAGATGGCCGAGCACGGTAAAACTTTTGAAGCAGTGCGAGATTTGATAGCCGCAGAACAGCTTCTCAGCAACTGTCATAGCCGTCTTCCTTATTTCTTCGCGAAAGAAACTGCAAAACGGTTCAACAAATAGCGGAAGCGGCTGACCACTTCATGGAATCCCAGCGGCAAAACAACCTGCTTGTTTTTCGACAAAAAAGAAGAAAGCCGACAGAAACACCATGGGGAACCTGGCAAGTCTCCAGCCAAATGTTTAATTTGTGGCAAACTAGGACATCAAGCGTCAGATTGCCGCACCAAATCAAGTCAACCCTATTGTGGCTCCTGCCGGAAAGCGGGTCATGACACTCAGTCCTGCAAACGGAAAGGTGGTGGTGGGAAGGAAGCGACAGCGTGTCTTTCGTCGCCCGTAGATGTTTGAGGACAAGAAACACCGAGGCGGTGCAGTCAAAACACAGGCAAAGCGTCTGGATATCAGGCCACTGAAATTTACAACATGCCTGTCTCGCCAGGAGAGGTGTTTGAACACAAGGTTTTAGTGCTACGTGACACGGGCAGCAAGAGTCTAGTTGTACACAGATCTTTGGTCCCCGCTAGAGCCTTGATCGGTACCAAGGTAAAGCTGCTGCTCGCGGATGGGAGTACGACTGAAGTTCCAGAAGCGGAAGTCAGAGTCTCTTCACCCTATTTCAGTAGTCACACCATTGTAACATGTTTGGACCCCCCCCCCCCCCCCTGTACGACGTCATAGTCGGCAATTTCCCCGGGACACGTGACCACACGGACCCCGATCCTAAGTGTAAAAACTTCACGGAAGTCATGGAAGGCGACCACGGATTCCCTAGACAGGAGCGCAAGCGACGCTACAACCGGTGACTGTTTTCTTTCTTTGAAACGTTCCACGGAACTTTGATGAGTCTTATTGCACCGGTCGCAAAAGCGTTAGCGTAGACTCAGCTTGTTGACTCAATTTGTTTCGGTTGCTTGTATTTTTCCTTCTTATTTTTCGTGTGTGATAAAGTTACATTTTTTCTGTGTGTGTTTGAAAGTGGCTCCTTCCTTTCCCGGTCAGAGGCCTTGCCTCAATTGAAACAAACCACAAAACACTAAACCTGCATAACTAATTGGTGTCCGCTACGACAGGACAAGACAAGACGAAGCCATTTTTCCTTACTTGCATGGCTATAAAGTCATCGGGACGAGTTTGGCGGAATTCGTAGCGTTGGGCGTGCGCGTGTGGTTAGAGGGCGCGGAGTTCAAAGCGTGCTTTGAAAATAAGGAGCTCGAACGCACGCAGAGAGGGCCGCAGAACTGGTAGAAAATGGTGAGCTCAGATCGATGAGTTAGATATTGAAAAAATAAAGCAGAGAACACTTCAGCTCAAGCTAAAGCTTGCAGATGTTTCAAAGACGCGGCTAAAAACGGAGAGCCATTCTATATCGTTGGTTAGCTCCGGAGAGGACGACTTCGAGTGGTGCTCTAGACGCTTCAGTTACAAGGGAGAGTTTGACTTTTATTTTAAATAAGAGTGGTGTTGAATCTCGCCATAGCATTTCGTTAGGGTCAGGTGTCCGGCTAAATGGCAGCCATGGAACTAGAAAAAGCCTAGCTGAGCGTGACGAAGCAGAACACAGCTTCGGGAGCAAGGAACAGAGGAATTCCATTAAAGATGAGTTGTGCTTTACAACCTCTAAGAGGAAAAGCACATGTATTGGAGTGGCAAGGGTACCTCTAAATAATTCCATTGAAAGAACACCAAGTGTTTTTGAGAATCAAGACGGCGAATGCAGTAGAGTGAACTCTGAGTTTGACGCAGATTCGCCGAGAGTGCTGCATGCTGCGACCTCAGCTGATTCGCATGGCCATGGTGGATGGCCATGCGAATACCTTGCCGTTGAACACACACAGCTTCACTTCTCGGCTTAGTGGAAATGAGGTGTGCAGAAGAGAATCGGAAGAGGGTGCAGAAGCACATATTAAAGCAGGAAAAAATGAATCACAAGTAAAGCCTTCAGTACACGGTGTTGTTGCCTCGCGTGGTGAGCGAACTGGCATGATCAGTAGTGTTGAGGAGCCCACCATTAAATACGCAGGAGGTAGTAACAGAGTGCCTGTGTATTGCTGTTTGAGCTATGACGAAGCCGATACGACCTCTGTGGCGTAATGAGAGGGAGAAGGCAGTTCCTGTGAGATTTTGAAACTCCGTGCAGCTGATCGGCCCCGATCAGGCGTCCATGTGCCTAGAGCAGTTTGTCGAACGCTCGTCACTCGGCGCACAGGGAAGCAACGCGTCCATTTCGGTTGTGACGTTCGCTGGTTTCGGGACGTCAGGCCAGCAGTACTGTCGGCCGCAAAAGTTTGCGGGATGTGCAGCGCGTGGCCGAGCGACGGAAAACTGCATTGCTGCGTCACCTACCGTGATGCAGCGGGTGTTGAGGCTATCGGCCGCAGCCTCCGCGATTAGGTCCGGCAACGGCACGTTGTCTAAACGCGCCGTCGCTAATCGCCGAAGCCGATAGCCTCAACACCAGCCGCATCACGGTAGGTGACGCAGCAATGCAGTTTTCCGTCGCTCGGCCACGCGCTGCACATCCCGCAAACTTTTGCAGCCGACAGTACGTCTGGCGGTCATAGAGATTTGCAGGCAGATGTCTGGGCGGAAACGCTGCCAAGCGTCTCTGGCGCTTTGCGGCAAGTCGAAGGCCCATGCCGTTCGTCTCGTGTGGGACGCTATCACGTAAGCGTCAGGGTCAATGAGCGGTGGCTTTCTGGAATATGACTGTTGGAAACTGAGAGATATTTGTTGTATATATTCGGTTTTTCGTGATCCTGCCTGTGCAGTGATGATTTAAACGTCTCGTGCAGTACTTTAGCTGCGTAGTGAAATGGGTTGGACTATACCGAGTTATTTTTCTCTAAATACGTTTATTCTACCTCTGTGTGTGCTCACTTGAGCTGGACATGTGCGTAGCAAGTGACCATGCATGCATGTGGGGACAAACGAATTTGTTAACCTTCACTCGTCGAGCTTCAAGTTTTATTTGATAAAAAGCTCATCGAGGGGGGGGGGGGCTGTTGTGATGAATGTAGTGCAACATTGCGGTGTTGTCGGTGTCGTGTGCTCGGTGCGCTGTTGTGATCAACGTTTCTGGAACCAGGTCAGTTGCGCAGCTCCCCATAGACGCTTGCTCTCCGAAGGGGACGCGACGGCCGACACAAGAACTAGAGGCGCTGCAGTTTCATCTTGCATCATGCTTCACGCGTCGCCTGCTACAACACCCATGTGAATTATCGTGGCTGCAGCTTTCGACGGCCGTGACAGCCGAGATTCCGAGATTTAAACTTTTAGGGGCGAAGCTCCTTAAAGCGGCACCCGTTCGTCCCTCGTAGTGCGTAACCAATCTTAACGCTAGCACCAGATCTTGACCTCGAAGGTGGTGCCGGTGGGAGATTTCTCCTGTGCGTTGTTGAACAATAAAAAATTCGCAGCGTGCGCGTTAACTAAAAGCCGAATTCTTCTGTCTCTCATTCCCCGTTAGCAGCCATTGGCATGTTCCAGTAGGAAACGTTAGTAGAAGTAGAAGTGTAAGTGTTAGCTAAAAGCCGACTTCTTCTGTCTCTCATTCCCATTAGCAGCCATTGTTTACCTCCAAGGTAGTGCCTGGTGAGATTTCTCCTGTGCGTGATTAAACAATGAAAATTTTGTTCAAAACGCCGTTGATTGATGAAATAAACCAACGAAAGACGCCAGATGTTTTCTAAAAGCAACACGAAAAGACGTCAGCTGCTTAACGAAAGACGCCAGATGTTTTCTAAAGCAATGGTTTTCTAAACAATGAAAATTCACAGAATACATGCAAAATTAAAGTGAGCTGTAAGTCGTCATAACTCTCATCGAACCTTTAGTATAAACGCGCCCGATCTCACGTCGGTGATGATGTACTGGGCAGAATTCACGGAAGATTCACGGTTTACCGATGAACCTCCACAGCTTCGCCCACTCATCATCATTGACTCCGTGGATATGTTGTGATTTTTTCACTAAGCTCGACTGTTTTAAAAAGCGATTATTTCACAAGCTAAGCTCCAGCAACAGCAAAAGATAATCAAACGTGACCTATAATAATGGTACAATCTCACACGTCTAGCTGTCCTCTCGCACCAATATTCCATTGCCGTCAACCTGTGTTTAGCCGCCACGGTGGAACAGTGTTTACGGTGCTCGGCTGCTGACCCGAAGGTTGCGGGATCGATCACGACTACAGCGGTCGCATTTTTTCTGCGGAGGCGAAAGTGACACCGGCTCAAGCAAGTCGTAAAACAGGAGCGTTGTTAAGTTTCGGGCGAATTAATTCTAATTTCTTGAGGAAGGCGTACAACCCGAAATACGGTTGATCAAGGTACCTGATTTTATTCCCTGAGCTCGGTTAGGCGACTTGTAGCGAAGTTATTCTTCTTGATTCTGGTGGGATTGGCGTTCAGAAGATATTTATTGCAAGTCCCTGCCCTGATTCGGAGAAGTGATGACCAGTGTTCGTTTAAGAGCCGCTCGTGCAACACGCGCATCAAGATGACATTCTTCAGCTTTGTCCCTTTCACACGTGCTAAATCGAAAGAACTACTTCCCAAGAGATCACCGTTCGCAAACAATCACGCACGGAGTACGGAGAAAGCGAGCACAGAGAAACGCGCAACGCGTCGCAAGCGGCTACTCCTCGCGCGTCGGAGATCGCTCCGGCATGTGCGTCGCCTCCGCGATCAGCTTCGCCAACGCGCCATTGAGAGCAACGGTGCGTTGCCGTATCTGATCTCGGGGGCCACGGCAAGTGAAGAAAAATGGAGCAGCAGCGCCGTAAGTTCACGCGTCGGCCACTTGTGCCGGCACGCGAGCGGAGCTGCGAAACAAAATTGGTTCTAAAAGCTTTGGTTGTGATGGTGTCGCGAGTGGTGCAAACGCGATGACGTGACTAAAGTTAGGCGTGACGCGACAACGGCACTACACAACGGACACGTGCATCAAAAAAAGGACGACGTTGGCGGGGCACAGCACGTGGTGAGCGGACGAGGGAAATCGGACGATAGCCAATGAGGAGGTGGCACGGAGGCGAGGAAGAAGACGACGATGGGCTGGAACGCGAGGCTGGAATGCGATGGGCTGGAGCTCGGAGAAGCCAGAGGGACACGACGCTGGTGTCAGGGTCCGTGCGGTCGGCTTACGGAGTCGAGCACAAAGGGCCCGACAGCGTCGAAGGGTCTTCGTAAGCAGGCACTCGTGGTTCCTGCTGCCGGTTGCTTACCCCGACTCGAGTCCAAGGGCCTGCTGCCAGCCTCCATGCGACGTACGTGGTCAAGGAGGTTGCCGACCTGCTGTGCCTAAAGACGCCTCCTGAGTGACTTCTGAGCCTTCCTGCCTCCTCGTCCGCCCCACAAGTGCCAGCGACGGCGACGATTCAACCTCTCAGCGACGACTCCGCCGCCCCAGCCACCACAAGCGACGCTACAACCGGTGAGTGTTTTCTTTCTTTGGAACGTTGCGCGGAACATTGAGTCTTATTACACCGGTCGCAAAAGCGTTAGCGTAGGCTTAGCTTGACTCAATTTGTTTCGGTTACTTCTATATTTCCTCTCTTTTACTGTGTGTGATAGTTACATTTTGTGTGTGTGTGTATGTTTGAAAATGGCTCCTTCCTTTCCCGGTCAAAGGCTTTGCCTCAATTGAAGCAAACCACAAAACACTAAACCTGCATAAAAGACCTACGCCGCTGAAGACTCGCGTCTGAAGAGACTCGTCTTTACCGCACCTCGCTGTTCACTTCGCATCAGAAGAAACGCCCAAAATGTTGACAGCCAGCCAAAAGCTCGACGCCCGCGTTTGACCTGCCGCGTTCCGTTCACTCGCGCCTCTGGTGCGTGCAAGGCTGCGTCGAGCGTCATTTGATGTGACATCATGCCTAGAATTATTTGCGAAGAGCTTGATTCAGCGACCATACTGCATTTCGGAGTCGAACTTATCCGCGAGCTACTGACCCGTCGCGAATTTGACAGCGCCGGCTCAAGGAAGAGCGCGTCCAGCGTCTCAAAGCCGACATTCGCCGACGTTGTGAAGCAACGCCGCGGTCAAGCGTCGATAGCACCGATGTCGCCGGTAACGCGTATTTGCCATTTGATCCCTCAACCCTCTAAAGCCTGACACTTCAATTCCAGCAGCTCCTACGCCCCCACGACTACAATTACCACACTGCCTGACCTGTCCTCATCGATAGCCTACTTCGATGATTCCCCAACGCAAAATGTTGATCCCTGGCTCGGTGACGTCCGCCTTGTACAGAAGCTTGCCGCATATGGGATGACGCCACAACCCGCCTCATTGCAGCAAGAAAACTCAAACGAACCACTTGGAATTCGCACCTCGTTTTCCGAAATCAAAATCCGACCTGGGAAACGAGGATCGCCGCCTTGAAAGAAGCGTTTTCGTCAGAACTCACCCCCTTCGAATGGCAGGAGCGCGTTATGAAGATTAGACAGGGCCCAGGCGAGAGCCTTCAAGAGCACGCTTACGCGACGCCACTGGTGATTGAAAACCGCCCTGTCATGCTTACCGACGCCCAGAAGATTGGTTCCCTGTTACAAGGCCTCGAAGAGCCACGTGTTACTGCAGCCATCGCGGCTAACAGACCTCGCTGCTAATACCCATCGACATCGCGGCTAATAGGCTGAATTGTGGTAATTATGTTATTCCGTACAATCAAAGTGGTGTCGACAACACTTTACACTGAAAGGGCAAGACGCTATTTCCTCAACCTAGCCTCCTCCTTCAACCTCTGTGGAGACCCAAGTGATGGGGCGGACAAGGGCAGGCTCCATTACAGTCGGCAGGGGGGTGGGCGGAATTCCTCCTTCTATTCAGCGAGTACATTCTGCAGCAGTTCCGGTCACGTTTCGTGCACACGGCTTCTGCGGACGATACCACGCCTTCGCAAACCTGGCCAACGCTTCCACGTTAAAATTTTAGTGCAAAACATGATCGAAGATAAAATTCCTTTTACACTGTACACCGTAGACCTGGGAGTAGCGTGCTGTCCGCCGCGTGAAAACGGAAATGTGCTGTTAGCTACCGCGTAGTGACGCGGGTGACGTAAAGAGCAATATTTCGATGAGCCTGGAAAACTTTATATTCCGCCGTTTTTGGGGTGATACTAACAAATCCTATCCCAGGCTGATTTCGCGGCGCCATGACATTATTCGGAAAGCGCGTTTTGCAAATCGAGTTGATCGAGTACGAAACCGAAACCACGTTAGCGTGGTTAACTGCCCACCGTCGCTGCAACAACGTCGTAACATTGCCATCGCGAAACGGCGAAAGAACGCATTTTGCACATCCGGCAGAGTTGCGCGAGCGTAACTTGTCCGCCAGTGTGCCCTCATCGGCCGGCTGTAGACATGGGGCTAGCTAGTGCCGGCATCCTGTAGCAAAGCGCGCTTCTCCAGCATTACGGGCAGCCGGAGTTTGCTTTCGCGACATGCCGGCACTCTGCTTGACGGTAGCTCGCGAATTTTTGCATCAATAAAATAGGGGCGGCTGTCCCTGGTGCTGCTGCCATTAAAGAACAGTACACTCAAACCTCACTATAAGGTAGTTACATCTTGCACAGTTATATCCGAAAATTCATTATAAACGGAGATCCCTAACACTGCATCTAAAGTGCAAGACTATTCTTCATTTACTTCGTTAAGCCGATGTTTCGTTATATTCATGTTCATTATACTTAGGTTTTAGTGTATTATCGCATGGCAATAAGTTCGTTCTGAGACTGCCAGTCCATTTCATTTTTCTTTCAGTCTTACAATAAGCACACTTACTTCAAAGATTGGCATCGCCACTTATATTTTTTTTTCTTTTTAACATGCAGCTAATTTGCTTCTATGTAATGTACTATCGCCTAGACGAGCATTAGCTCATGGAACATTGTCGGTAGACATAAATTATTGCCTCCTTTTGCAGGTCGACATTAGTGAGAAGGCCGGCCGTGTGACCTTTGCTGTTTCTGACAGCAAGAAATTCAATCATAGTCTCGACACTTTACTGGGCTCACCAGTTTTCCCGGGAACTTCTGAACAACAGGGTACTACTTTGACCGGTAAGATATTTGCATGATTGCTTTGGGAACATGTGCACGTGCACGACAAGTCCTATGAAAACGACATAACGCGACTCTTGTTGTGGTGTTCGTCATTACAGTTGAGGCTGTCGCAATTTGTTAAGTAAATATGGGTATCGGTATGCAAACCAGAATGTAAGACAGGGCTTAAATTTTTGACATCATGCGGGTAAAGATGCAATCATGCCCTGAAAAACACTTTCTACTATTGGATTTACCAGGCTGCCAGCAAATTTAATTCATTTCAATGATTGGTGTGTAGAAAACAAAGCAGTGGGAAATTCCCTGCGATTAAAGTGGGTATGGTCGAAAGGAATGCAGCAGCTCCTGTCATGGTTGATCCATTTAAGTAAAATCCAAAGGGGCTTTCTGGATCACAGGAAGACCACTATGAATGGGAATTATCCAAGATATATGCGTAGCATGAGGACGGGAAATAATGAGCTCTGACCAATCACTATAATAATTGGATGTTTTTGCCCCATTACGGGGCCCTTGTATACAATGAAGAAAACCTTTGAAATGGCGCTGATTACGTGCTCTTCACGATGTGACGTCAGCATCGTGCGTACAATGGGGGCAGAAGTTTGGAATTGAATGCAAGTTCCATTGTCTGCATATGAAGAGATTCTAGATGAAGCTATGCTGCTTTGTTCTTTTCTTTCCCTGGCTTTACCTGGAATATGTGTAAAGGTTGGCGTACTAACATGCATACCTGAGCTTATAAAAAATGGCATTGTTTCTCGGTACGAAGATCACTGTGTCAGGGAGATAATCGAAGGAGTATCTATTGCTCGTGTGGAAGAGTGGTGCGTTGCCAAGCCATTGCTCACACTGACCAAACATGACGCAAGGTTTTTGATAGTTGACGATTATGACCGTGGCAGTATCACCTCCTGCATCTCGTGCTGATCGATGTTGTTCTTCCTTTAGTTACTTGTTTGCACTTTGTTTGTGTCTGTATGCTTGGTACCATCAGTAGAACCAAGTTAAGAGCCAGTGTTCTTTCCACTCTGTCTCACTGTTACATTCGTTTCTAGCTGCTCTGAAGTTTTCATCACACCAATTGGAAATTAGTTGCTATGCTTCTTGCTGTTGTTTTTCACCATTTGAAATCAAACATTTTGTGTGTGTTTTTTTTCAGGACGAATACTCGTGCACGCGGGACAAGATGGAGAAGTGAACTTCATAGAAGCTAGTGGGCAAAAGGAGTTCAAGGACATCATGCAGAATCTTCTCAAGGTCCTGGTGGCACTCTTCGGCCAGTACCACCGATGCTCATCAGAAGCTGAATCCAGCAACAGGAGGTCTCCGCCGCCCGACACCAGTATGGCAGTGCTTGTCACGGACGAATGTGAGTCACCCTACTATAGAAATCTTTTCAATGATGAGGTCCCAAGGTATACTGTCTGTGGTTTTCTTGTCAAGGGCTTACGCACTGCTGCTGGGAGATCCAGTGGGTGTCTGTTTTAAAACAGTGAGTGATCCTAGTAGCATGTGCTTTATCACTAGTATAAATTTGGTTGCTCACATTCGTGAAGCAGCTTCAGATTAGGTGAGGTTAGGATCAGCTCCGGGTCACCCAGATGGCCGCGAATGCCGCTAGGCTACAAAGGCTTGCTGCCGTTAAGGGGGGGGGGGGGGGCTTCATGACTCATTAAAAGCTTTTTCTCACTTCAAGTGGCCCTAACTCCACTCTCAATGCCTGCACTGACAAGGGCAACTGTCATGGGAGAACAGGGCTGGAAAAGGACTTATACAGAGGAATCTTGTGAATATTCAGCTATCACAGAATGCCTAACCCGTTTAGTTGCTAGGGTATGGTGACTCGGTGCATGCCTTGACTGTAATTTCTTTTATTGGTAGCAACAACATGGCAATGTCAGTCAAAACGTAGTCTGACCAACGGCAGGCAAGCATACATACAGTTCTCACAGATTGAAATGCGACAGTTTGGAGCCATCAGGTTCACTGAATGTGGTTTTGTTTTTGCTATTGAGAATTAAACTACTGTGCCTTATTGCCAACTTGACTCAATATTTTTATTTATACTCCATTTGAGTGCCTTGTCGCAGCAGAGCTAAAGCTCTGAGCCCCGCAGGTGAGACATAGTATCTGTATAGCAGTGGTTCTCAGCCAGGGATGTTTCGGGGACCCCTTCTGGATCGGTGGAAGTAATGAGGGACCCCTTGAAGTGAGAGAAAATTGGGGTGGCACCATACATTAACACAACATGCAGCATGAATAGGTACATCATCTTTCTCCCTGGCATAGAACGGTCAAACTAAAGTGTCATGCCACGTCGATCTCAACAGCTTTTCAGTAAGTTTTGTGGTCTGCAGCCACATTCCATCTGTTTGTAGCTATGCTTTCTCTTCAAATATGCACGCTTTCAGAAAGCATATGTTGTAGGAAACTGCAACTAAAGCTTTACAGTCATCTCATGAGAAAGGGGAACATAAGTCAGCTTCGCTGCAATGCACAACTGTTATGTGTGAAGCATACCAAGAATCAATCTGTCACACGAGACAGGGGGCACTTTTTCATTGCGAGGATGGGTTTCGCGGACCCAAAGAAATGGCTTCGCGGAACCCCATTTGGGAACCACTGGTGTATAATATACAGTTTACTTGATGATTGTGCTCTAGGGCACAATAAGACCTGCACAAACCTAAAACGTCTAAAAATACTATCAAATACAAGACAGCTTTCATCCGCCGTGTGGCACGCCGCATGTCGAGAGATCAGCTTTCCCACCGCGGAGACGCATCTGCGAACGACACACGCGACCCTCCTCCCACGCTGGCCACTCCACCGGATACAATGGTATCGAAGAAACCAGCCCAACGAGTCGTCATCCCGTATGTTCCGGGAACTAGCAAACAGCTCGCCAGGGTTCTCGGAAAAGCTGGGGTCACGGTGGTTCACAAGCCGGCCTCAACGCTCGCTCGCTTACTACCGCGGCCGAAAGATCGACTATCCCGGGAGCAACACCAGGGCGTGGTCTACAAAGTGTCATGTGCCGACTGTCCAGCGAGCTACATAGGCGAGAGTAAGTGTTTCCCGGAAAGAATGCGCCAACACAAAAACGACGTCAGAAAGATGGAAATACAACGCAGTGCCCTTGCAGAGCATTGCGAGAAGCACGACCACAAAATTGACTTCGAGGGCGCTTCCATCATAGAAACGGAAAGGAATCTGGGAAGGAGGCTCTTACTCGAGTCGTGGCACATCCAGAACACACCTGCGAATGTGAACCGGTCCCTCGGAACAATGCCTCCGATCTACGTGCACGGCCTCCGGAACGTGGGGGAAAGAGAAAGGCGGAGCCAAAAACAAGCTGCTACGAAGCCTCCCTGACCAGCACAGTCACCCCTGAAGAAGAGACCAAGCCGGTCTCGAAACGTCGGGTTTCCTCCAAGAATTTGTGGCTGGAGGTATTTCAACTTCTTAATTCTTCCACCCAGCCAGACAGACTTCTGTCGAAATGTTTACATTTAAGTCTTTACGCACTGACTTTGGTCAAGAGGCGGCTCTTCTCGCAAAGCGTTACGTGAACGTAGCACGAGGCATCACGACCTATCGGACTCATCTCGACTTCTCGAAGACCTGCCGGGAGATGAACGCAATACCACGAAGCCTTCAACTTAAACGCATGGTGCACACGGCGGAGGGCAACAAGATCGTCGCACAAGCTGAACGACGCCTGCTCAAAGCCCGAATCCATGAGTGCCACAACGTGATCAAGAAGGAATTAGACCTGTTCTTCCTTCGACGACAGCTACAACATCGAATGCCCAACATCTTTCCGTCGTTGGAAGAATTCGCGCGGGATGTGGCTGCAACAACAGCTCGGAAGCAACAAGCAGCTCACAAAGGCAAGCTTGCCACGCTTCAAGGGAAACGCCACCGCAGTCCGGTCAACGGAAATTTCGTCGTCAACTTGTCCTCCAGGCAACTCTCCCCGACCGAGCACGACGTGCTGGCAAAGGGACACAATTTTAACACGACCACGACGTGTCCGCCACTACCAAAGATCATTGCGGGTGCCGAGGAAGGCATCAGGAGACTCGACAGTGGAATTCGAGAGAACATCCGTCTCAAGGCCATCGGTGTTCTATCAAAAATAGGAAAACGCCGTGAGCACAACCTGTCGAGAGAGGAGAGCAATGCGATCCGTGCGCTCCGAAAGGATGAGAAGAGTGTCATCCTCCCGGCCGACAAAGGCAACGCGATGGTCCTGCTTGATAGGGAGGCGTACGACGACAAAGTCCAGGTTTTGCTCTAAAGCCCGGCCTATGAAAAGCTGACGAAAGACCCCACACCAAGAGTCCAAAGGGAACTGAACAAGCTTCTGGCGGATATCTTCAAAGGACATCAAGAGGCAAGAACCATCTATCTCCAGCTCATCTGCAGGAACGGCTCTGCACCAGGATTTTACGGGCTTCCAAAGATCCATAAGCCCACCATCCCGCTCCGTCCGATCGTGGATTTTACATCTTCTCCACTCCGTGCGCTGTCCCAATATCTCCACCGACTCTGGCGCCGCTCGTGGGAAAAACACCAACCCACATACGCAACGCCAGCCACTTCGTGGAGCGCATGAAGGAAGTGACCGTGAGCAGTGATGAGTGGCCTCGTCTCGTTCGACGTCGTGTCCCTGTTCACCAGCGTGCCCATAACACTAGCGGTGTCTTGCGCACGGGCAGCTTTGATGACGACGAACTCCTGAGTGAAAGAACCTTCCTGAGCACCGATGAGCTGTGCCGCCTACTGGAGTGCTGCCTCAAGGGAACATACTTTAGTGTCAACGGGGACTTCTACAGACAGGCCAACGGGACCGCGATGGGAGCAGCCGTCTCCGTTACAGCTGCGAAACCTCACAATGGAGCACGTAGAGAGGCGGCACTGCGTTCCTTTATTGACAGAGCCGAAAGTATTTGTGAGGTATGTGGACGACTGCTTCTGCATCATAAAGAGGAACAGTGGTAGACAGCTTCCTCGAACATCGTAACTCCGTCGACCCAGCAATCCAGTTTACGGTGGAAAGAGAACAAGACTGAGCGCTACCGTTCCTCGATGTTTAGTACGACGACAAGGCGAACGCATGACCTTCTCGGTGTACAGAAAACCAACGCACCCGGCAGGTATTTGCATTTCACCTCGAGTCACCCCACTGCCCCAAAGCTTCCGTGGTGTCGGCACTCTTTTCACGAGCAAGAGCCATTTGCACATCAGAAGGAGAGAGAAAGAGAGAAGAAGAGAGGATCGGGCCGAGTTAAGAAAGAACGGATACACGACAGCTTTCATCCGCCGTGTGGCACGCCGCATGCCGAGAGATCAGCTTCCCCACCGCGGAGACGCACCTGCGAACGACAAACGCGACCCTCCTCCCACGCTGGCCACCCCACCGGATACAATGGTATCGAAGAAACCGCCCAACGAGTCGTCATCCCGTATGTTCGGGAACTAGCGAACAGCTCGCCAGGGTTCTCGGAAAAGCTGGGGTCACGGTGGGTCACAAGCCGGCCTCAACGCTCGCTCGCTTACTACCGCGGCCGAAAGATCGACCATCCCGGGAGCAACACCAGGGCGTGGTCTACAAAGTGTCATGTGCTGACTGTCCAGCGAGCTACATAGGCGAGAGTAAGTGCTTCCTGGAAAGAATGCGCCAACACAAAAACGACGTCAGAAAGATGGAAATGCAACGCAGTGCCCTTGCAGAGCATTGCGAGAAGCACGACCACAAAATTGACTTCGAGGGCGCTTCCTCATAGAAACGGAAAGAATCTGGGAAGGAGGCTCTTACTCGAGTCGTGGCACACCAGAACACACACCTGCGAATGTGAACCGTCCCTCGGAACAATGCCTCCGATCTACGTGCACGGCCTCCGGAATGTGAGGGAAAGAGAAAGGCGGAGCCAAAAACAAGCTGCGACGAAGAAGCCCCCTGATCAGCACAGTCACCCCTGAAGAAGAGACCAAGCCGGTCTCGAAACGTCGGGTTTCCTCCAAGAATTTGTGGCTGGAGGTATTTCAACTTCTTAATTCTTCTACCACAGAGCCAGACGACTTCTGTCGAAATGTTTACATTTAAGTCTTTACGCACTGACTTTGGTCAAGAGGCGCGCGTCTCGCAAGGCGTTACGTGAACGTAGCACGAGGCATCACGACCTATCGGACTCATCTCGACTTCTCGAAGACCTGCCGGAGCATGAACGCAATACCGCAAAGCCTTCAACTTAAACGCATGGTGCACACGGCGGAGGCAACAAGATCGTCGCACAAGCTGAACGACGCTGCTCAAAGCCTGATCCATGAGTGCCACAACGTGATCAAAGAAGGAATTAGACCTGTTCTTCCTTCGACGACAGCTACAACATCGACTGCCCACATCTTTCCGTCTTTGGCGAATTCGCACGGGATGTGCTGCAACAACAGCTCGGAAGCAACAAGCAGCTCACAAAGGCAAGCTTGCGACGCTTCAAGGGAAACGCCACCGCAGTCCGTCAACGGAAATTTTCGTCGTCAACTTGTCCTCCAGACAACTCTCCCCGACCGAGCACGACGTGCTGGCAAAGGGACACAATTTTAACACGACCATGACGTGTCCGCCACTACCAAAGATCATTGCGGCTGCCGAGGAAGGCATCAGAGACTCGACAGTGGAATTCGAAGAACATCCGTCTCAAGGCCATCGGGTGGCTATCAAAAATAGGAAACCGCCGTGAGCACACCTGTCGAGAGAGGAGAGCAATGCGATCTGTGCGCTCCGAAAGGATGAGAAGATCGTCATCCTCCGGCCGACAAAGGCAACGCGATGGTCCTGCTTGATAGGGAGGCGTACGACGACAAAGTCCAGGATTTGCTCCAAAGCCCGGCCTATGAAAAGCTGACGAAAGACCCCACACCAAGTGTCCAAAGGGAACTGAACAAGCTTCTGGCGGATATCTTCAAAGGACACCAAGAGGCAAGAACCATCTATCTCCAGCTCATCTGCAGAACGGCTCTGCACCAGGTTTTTACGGGCTTCCAAAATCCATAAGCCCCATCCCGCTCCGTCCGATCGTGGATTTACATCTTCTCCCTCCGTGCGCTGTCCCAATATCTCCACCGACTCTGGCGCCGCTCGTGGGAAAAACGCCAACCCAAATACGCAACGCCAGCCACTTCGTGGAGCGCATGAAGGAAGTGACCGTGAGCAGTGATGAGTGCCTCGTCTCGTTCGACGTCGTGTCCCTGGTTCACCAGCGTGCCCATAACACTAGCGGTGTCTTGCGCACGGGCAGCTTTGAATGACGACGAACTCCTGAGTGAAAGAACCTGCCTGAGCACCGATGAGCTGTGCCGCCTACTGGAGTACTGCCTCAAGGGAACAGACTTTTAGTGTCAACGGGGACTTCTACAGACAGGCCAACGGGACCGCGATGGGAGCAGCCGTCTCCGTTACAGCTGAACCTCGCATGTAGCACGTAGAAGAGGCGGCACTGCGTTCCTTTATTGACACGGCCGAAAGTATTTGTGAGGTATGTGGACGACTGCTTCTGCATCATAAAGAGGACAGCGGTAGACAGCTTCCTCGAACATCTTAACTCCGTCGACCAAGCAATCCAGTTTACGGTGGAAAGAGAACAAGACGGAGCGCTACCGTTCCTCGATGTTTTAGTACGACGACAAGGCGAACGCATGACCTTCTCGGTGTACAGAAAACCAACGCACACCGGCAGGTATTTGCATTTCACCTCGAGTCACCCCACTGCCCACAAAGCTTCCGTGGTGTCGGCACTCTTTTCACGAGCAAGAGCCATCTGCACATCAGAAGGAGAGAGAAAGAGAGAAGAAGAGAGAGTCGCGGCCGAGTTAAGAAAGAACGGATACACGACAGCTTTAATCCGCCGTGTGGCACGCCGCATGTCGAGAGATCAGCTTCCCCACCGCGGAGACGCACCTGCGAACGACACACGCGACCCTCCTCCCACACTGGCCACCCCACCGGATACAATGGTATCGAAGAAACCAGCCCAACGAGTCGTCATCCCGTATGTTCCGGGAACTAGCGAACAGCTCGCCAGGGTTCTCGGAAAAGCTGGGGTCACGGTGGTTCAAAAGCCGGCCTCAACGCTCGCTCGCTTACTACCGCGGCCGAAAGATCGACCATCCCGGGAGCAACACCAGGGCGTGGTCTACAAAGTGTCATGTGCTGACTGTCCAGCGAGCTACATAGGCGAGAGTAAGTGCTTCCCGGAAAGAATGCGCCAACACAAAAACGACGTCAGGAAGATGGAAATGCAACGCAGTGCCCTTGCAGAGCATTGCGAGAAGCACGACCACAAAATTGACTTCGAGGGCACTTCCACCATAGAAACAGAAAGGAATCTGGGAAGGAGGCTCTTACTCGCGTCGTGGCACATCCAGAACACGCCTGCGAATGTGAACCGGTCCCTCGGAACAATGCCTCCGATCTACGTGCACGGCCTCCGGAACGTGAGGGAAAGAGAAAGGCGGAGCCAAAAACAAGCCGCGACGAAGCCTCCCTGATCAGCACAGTCACCCCTGAAGAAGAGACCAAGCCGGTCTCGAAACGTAGGGTTTCCTCCAAGAATTTGTGGCTGGAGGTATTTCAACTTCTTAATTCTTCTACCCAGCCAGACAGACTTCTGTCGAAATGTTTACATTTAAGTCTTTACGCACTGACTTTGGTCAAGAGGCAGGCTCTTCTCGCAAAGCGTTACGTGAACGTAGCACGAGGCATCACGACCTATCGGACTCATCTCGACTTCTCGAAGACCTGCCGGGAGATGAACGCAATACCGCGAAGCCTTCAACTTAAACGCATGGTGCACACGGCGGAGGG
Source organism: Rhipicephalus sanguineus (assembly GCF_013339695.2). Classification (NCBI taxonomy): domain Eukaryota; kingdom Metazoa; phylum Arthropoda; class Arachnida; order Ixodida; family Ixodidae; genus Rhipicephalus; species Rhipicephalus sanguineus. Next base: position 77,093,006 of record NC_051183.1, on the reverse strand, counting down.
CAACAAGATCGTCGCACAAGCTGAACGACGCCTGCTCAAAGCCCGAATCCATGAGTGCCACAACGTGATCAAGAAGAAGGAATTAGACCTGTTCTTCCTTCGACGACAGCTACAACATCGACTGCCCAACATCTTTCCGTCGTTGGAAGAATTCGCGCGGGATGTGGCTGCAACAACAGCTCGGAAGCAACAAGCAGCTCACAAAGGCAAGCTTGCGACGCTTCAAGGGAAACGCCACCGCAGTCCGGTCAACGGAAATTTCGTCGTCAACTTGTCCTCCAGACAACTCTCCCCGACCGAGCACGACGTGCTGGCAAAGGGACACAATTTTAACACGACCATGACGTGTCCGCCACTACCAAAGATCATTGCGGCTGCCGAGGAAGGCATCAGGAGACTCGACAGTGGAATTCGAGAGAACATCCGTCTCAAGGCCATCGGTGTACTATCAAAAATAGGAAAACGCCGTGAGCACAACCTGTCGAGAGAGGAGAGCAATGCGATCCGTGCGCTCCGAAAGGATGAGAAGATTGTCATCCTCCGGCCGACAAAGGCAACGCGATGGTCCTGCTTGATAGGGAGGCGTACGACGACAAAGTCCAGGATTTGCTCCAAAGCCCGGCCTATGAAAAGCTGACGAAAGACCCCACACCAAGAGTCCAAAGGGAACTGAACAAGCTTCTGGCGGATATCTTCAAAGGACACCAAGAGGCAAGAACCATCTATCTCCAGCTCATCTGCAGGAACGGCTCTGCACCAGGATTTTACGGGCTTCCAAGATCCATGAAGCCCACCATCTCCGCTCCGTCCGATCGTGGATTTTACATCTTCTCCACTCCGTGCGCTGTCCCAATATCTCCACCGGACTCTGGCGCCGCTCGTGGGAAAAACACCAACCCACATACGCAACACCAGCCACTTCGTGGAGCGCATGAAGGAAGTGACCGTGAGCAGTGATGAGTGCCTCGTCTCGTTCGACGTCGTGTCCTTGTTCACCAGCGGTGCCCATAACACTAGCGGTGTCTTGCGCACGGGCAGCTTTGAATGACGACGAACTCCTGAGTGAAAGAACCTGCCTGAGCACCGATGAGCTGTGCCGCCTACTGGAGTACTGCCTCAAGGGGAACATACTTTAGTGTCAACGGGACTTCTACAGACAGGCCAACGGGACCGCGATGGGAGCAGCCGTCTCCGTTACAGCTGCGAACCTCGCAATGGAGCACGTAGAAGAGGCGGCACTGCGTTCCTTTAATTGACAGGCCGAAAGTATTTGTGAGGTATGTGGACGACTGCTTCTGCATCATAAAGAGGACAGCGGTAGACAGCTTCCTCGAACATCTTAACTCCGTCGACCAAGCAATCCAGTTTACGGTGGAAAGAGAACAAGACGGAGCGCTACCGTTCCTCGATGTTTTAGTACGACGACAAGGCGAACGCATGACATTCTCGGTGTACAGAAAACCAACGCACACCGGCAGGTATTTGCATTTCACCTCGAGTCACCCCACTGCCCACAAAGCTTCCGTGGTGTCGGCACTCTTTTCACGAGCAAGAGCCATCTGCACATCAGAAGGAGAGAGAAAGAGAGAAGAAGAGAGGGTCGTGGCCGAGTTAAGAAAGAACGGATACACGACAGCTTTAATCCGCCGTGTGGCACGCCGCATGTCGAGAGCTCAGCTTCCCCACCGCGGATACGCACCTGCGAACGACACACGCGACCCTCCTCCCACGCTGGCCACCCCACCGGATACAATGGTATCGAAGAAACCAGCCCAACGAGTAGTCATCCCGTATGTTCCGGGAACTAGCGAACAGCTCGCCAGGGTTCTCGGAAAAGCTGGGGTCACGGTGGTTCACAAGCCGGCCTCAACGCTCGCTCGCTTACTACCGCGGCCGAAAGATCGACCATCCCGGGAGCAACACCAGGGCGTGGTCTACAAAGTGTCATGTTGCTGACTGTCCAGCGAGCTACATAGGCGAGAGTAAGTGCTTTCCCGGAAGAATGCGGCCAACACAAAAACGACGTCAGGAAGATGGAAATGCAACGCAGTGCCCTTGCAGAGCATTGCGAGAAGCACGACCACAAAATTGACTTCGAGGGCGCTTCCATCATAGAAACGGAAAGAATCTGGGAAGGAGGCTCTTACTCGAGTCGTGGCACATCCAGACACACACCTGCGAATGTGAACCGGTCCCTCGGAACAATGCCTCCGATCTACGTGCACGGCCTCCGGAACGTGAGGGAAAGAGAAAGGCGGAGCCAAAACAAGCCGCGACGAAGCCTCCCTGATCAGCACAGTCACCCCTGAAGAAGAGACCAAGCCGATCTCGAAACGTCGGGTTTCCTCCAAGAATTTGTGGCTGGAGGTATTTCAACTTCTTAATTCTTCCGCCAGCCAGACAGACTTCTGTCGAAATGTTTACATTTAAGCTATTGAGAGAAAACGCGTTCTGCACCATTACTACACAAGTGATGTGTTTGGCGGCAACGCCGGCGTCCATCGCATGTGGAGATTTCCAGCCGCAGAAAACGCGGTATACGTTTCCACTGTAGTTGCTGGCGTGTTATAGCCGCGTTCACTGACTAGGAAATTCAGATTTCGCGCGATGCGCTAGTTGCTACGGGAACGAGTTTCTGTCTTGAAGTTGAGTCAACGGCACACTCGCGGCGTTACTTCGTCTGTTCGATGGCGTCTCGCGAGTGTTCTTACTAAAGAGCACATATCTTACGCCGTGCCCATTCTAAGGGAGTGTGCCACTGTGCGTTTATACAATGTGCTTAACAATTTAGTGTACTGACCATAGCAGTATAAGTAGCGGCGAAGCTCAGCGTGAACGGCGTGCATGAGCCAATCCTGAAGAAGTTCGATGACATATGTCTTATAAGCATCCCCAACCGCTCAAAAATTGAATGCGAATCACTTTCTACACGCTCGCCTATATTGCAAAGAACCTAACATTTCCTGGTGGAAAGCTAACCCTGCCGTACTTGACGCAAGTCTTTTAGCCAATTAGTCATAAAAGTAAAGTTTCGAATTTTTAGACGACATTTGTATGTGTCAATAATTCAAAGGGTGATGCGAGACTACCTCAACTCATGCGTTGCAGTCAGAGTTGTACGTAAGGCGTCACACGTAATCGATTACTTGTAATCAATTATATTTCTTGTATTTTGTACCGATGTGCTCACTGCTGTGACCAACTGCTGCGTACTACGCCCACGCTAACACGCTCCGCGGCTCAGCAAACGTATAGCGGCGACCTCGCGCCGCTGCAGAAACCCACGAATTCTGTGCTCAATCCAACCACTGCCCGTTTCTGTCTCCTTCATTAAAACCGTACGGGCATGCGGTCATTCTCACGATACTGAATGGCGCTGGTTATGTACATCTCAGGATATCAATCGTATGTGGCACTTGTAGGTTACTTACTTAGAACAGGAAGGCGTGGAAAACCCTGCCCCATCTGTAAAATGTCATGCTTTCTGACATCTACACAATTAGCGCTGCTTCTAAAGTTGAAAAATAAATGGTCACCTTCCATTTCGCCAACAGTAACTGGTTTATGACATCGTCGAGCACATTTCATTACCTAACTGTCCAACGCGAACATTCGAGCCATACTCAGCCTGGTGATTACACCATCCCTTCCCTCACATTACATTTTAGATTTTCGTGGCTGTGGCCGGTATCCCACGCAATATTCCTGAACCAGCAGGAAACCCTTGAACACCCAGGGCTACCATTGCCTGTTGCAGACAGTTTTAAATCTGGACGCGGGGTATTTGTCAGGAGGAATAAATTGACTACGTGAAACTTTGCAGCGCTTAAACAAGGTGTTTTGATATCTATATCCTGCATAATCAGCTGGCTAAAATCTAAATGTGCTCAATTAGTTACACACGCACACACGCACATCAGAAACAGGAATAAACATTTAATACTGGTCCCCTTCCTTCAAGCCATATATCTAATCTCAAGCCAGACAGCCGTATTTTTCAACGAAACATTCATGACACCGTGAGCACTTACTCCTTCATGAAGCACCTGATACAGTGTTCACTAAAAACTTCATCAAGGCGCGCACATGACTGCGCGTATTCCCTTAGACCTCGTCATTAAGCCCTGTAAAAACGCACTTGAAAAAGTATTTGTGCTCAACGTGCCCATTTACTTAAGGAATCAACATGTGCAATCGAAAGAAAAAAAAAATCACAGCATATCCACGGAGTGAATGATGATGAGGGCGAAGCTGCGGAGGTTCATCGGTAAACCGTGAATCTTCCGTGAATTCTGCCCAACATCATCACCGACGTGAGATCGGGCGCGTTTTACTAAAGGTTCGATGAGTTATGACGACTTGCAGCTCACTTTAATTTACATGTACGCTGTGAATTTTCATTGTTTAGAAAACCATTGCATAGAAAACATCTGGCGTCTTTCGTTAAGCAGCTGGCGTTCTTTCGTTTTGCTTTACAAAACATCTGGCGTTCTTTCGTTTTGCTTTTACAAAACATCTGGCGTCTTTGTGGTTATTTCATCAATCAACGGCGTTTTGAACAAAATTTTATTGCTAATCACGCACAGGAGAAATCTCACCAGGCACTACCTGGAGGTAAACAATGGCGCTAATGGGATGAGAGACAGAAGAAGTCGGCTTTTAGCTAACGCTGCGAATTTTATTGTTCAACAACGCACAGGAAAAATTCCCACCGGCACCACCTTGCAGGTCAAAGCAGAAGACTGGTTACATACTACGCTACGAGGGACGAACGGGTGCCGCTATAAGGAGCTTCGCCCTAAAAACAAAAATGAGCATGTGGGTACTAATCATCCGCATATGAAGTATAACTGATGGCGTGGATTTTTTGCCAGATTAGTGAAACAGTTACAAATGATGAGACAATGCATATCTGCAAGTCACTTCCATCTCGCAGCTCTTGAGCTATAATTCATCCAGTCTTCTCAGTTCACCATCCGTAACAGCTATTGGAAAGGCTGTTGTGCAGTCTCTTTGGTTGTAATCAAAATTTGCTGCCATTCTTTCGAGTGAAACAAGATACGTGAGCATCATTCAGCACCGCTTGTTCTCCTCAGCTGCCGTTTTTATGTGTGAAGTACAAGTGCCACCCACAACTGACAATCGAAAGACTAATTCCGAGGCTGACAACAAACATACTGAATTTGCTTGGTGCTGCATGCAACCAGAATCACGTAAGCGGATAGTGCACATCGTTACTTGTTAGTCGGAGTTTGTGGCGTCTTGATTTCCTTCCTGTGTCCTTGTTTGCACGCCCTGTGTTTTAGAATGACAGAGCATAATTTCCAAGCTGTTTGGCATCAAAAAACTCCAGGCCTGCGCTGAAACAGACGCACAGACACAGCGAACGCCGGAAGAGCGGCGTATCTAGAGCCCGTTGTAAGCTCTTTGGGGCTACTAATACAAGTACACTAGCAAGGCAGGTACCCACTACCCCATAAATCACAATTTTTGTGAAGTTGGGAAGCACCGACTAAGCCCTATCCGTGATAATGCGGAGAAGTGAGACCCATGCTGCACGTCTGTAATGCATTATGTGCATGTTGGCACACGACGACTGATGACGATGAAGAATTATGCTCAGCCTTTATAATGGGTTGGAAGCTTTAAACGGCCCACCAGTTATGCAATTTGCATTGGGTGACACCCGTCGCGATATCCCTCTCCCGCCATGCTGTATAACATACGTTGACGTGGGAGAGAGAGAGGGGGGGGGGAGAACGTTACTGAACCCCAGGAAATAGATCATGCGCTTATGGGCTTACTTGGCAACCAATACAAGTGCACTTGCGATGAACCCACTACGCTATAAATCATTGTAATTTTTGAAAAGTAGGGAACAGGCACTATGCCATTTTTCGTCATTCTACTGAGAGCCATGGTACCTGCTAAACACATGTGGGGCATTATGCGCACTTTGTTGATGCTGTGCCTGATGACGATGAAGAATTATGGCGGAGCCCTTTGTAATGGGTTGGAAGCATTCGACACCTACTCGCAAGCCTCCTCTTCAAGGCGCACCACATGAATGCAGGCGCGCGCCCAGTTTTCTGGAGTCACAGGGCAATGGCTTCGTCCAGAATTCTTCGACTTCACCAAGAGTCAACGACCTGTTGTTGGCTGCAATATACCCCTCGACCTGGCTCCATACCATTTCAATAGGGTTGATTTCACAATGGTAAGGAGGAAGCCGAACAATGTCATAACCAGCAACCTTGGCCAGGGCATCAATCCCGTATCCAGAAAAACGGTGCTTGTTTTGGTTAACTAGCTGAATGAGCTCGGGCTTCAACTGGTCATTAGACCGCGGGATGTTTTTTTGAGTCAACCAACACTGAATCTCGGCCTTGCGCGACGACGTCGGGGGCAACTTTTCGGCTGAACACTGTGGTATGGAGAATGTGTATGGAGATTCGGAGTAATCTCCAGTCACACACAAGAGATGGACCAGAAAATGAAGAGGAAGTGCCACATGCAGCCTATCGTAATGTCCTACTCCAGTTTTTAGGCAATGAATGCCATTGCCAAAAGATTGCTCTCGGCTTTACGGTTCACATACGGTCGA
>NC_051183.1:77056849-77086302 GCF_013339695.2 Rhipicephalus sanguineus | reverse complement strand
TGTTGAAAATTCGTTATAAACCGAGATTCCTAACACTGCATCTATTGCAAGACTATTCTTTGTTTACCTCGTTGTAGCCGAAGTTTCGCTATATCCATGTTCATTATATCGAGGTTTGTGTATTATCGTATGGCAATAATTTCGTTATGAAACTGCTAGTCCATTTCATTTTTTTTTCAGTCTTACAATAAGTGCATTTTAGCAAAAGTCGGTCACCAACTCCCTACTAGCTTAGCAACCTCTTCTTGTGTGTCACCTAGTAACTTACTTCAAAGAATGGCATTGCCACTTACTTTGTTTTCCTTTTTAACATGTAGCTAATTTGCTTTTATGTGATGTACTATCGCTTAGACGGCCATTAGCTCGTAGAACAGTTTTGGACGACATAAAGTATTGCCTCCTTTTGCAGGTGAAAATCACAGAGAGGTCTGGACGTTTGCGTTTTATGATCACTGATCACATCAGCTTTGAAACAAGACTAGACAGCTTACTTGGGTACCCAGAAGAGGCAGGACCCGCTGCTGCACAGCTTGGCACTGCCTCTGGAAGTAAGATATTTCCTCGATTGCTTTGGGAGCATGTGCACGTGCACCACAAGTGCTATGCAAGTGACATAACATAACTCTTGTTGTGGTGTTCCTCATTACAGTTGAGGCTGTTGCAGTTTGTTAAGTAAATATCTGTGTTAGTGTGCAAACCAGAATGTAATATAAGGCTTAAATTTTTGACATCATGCGGGTAAATACGCAATGATGCCCTAAAAAACACTTTGCTCTGTTGCATTTACCAGCCTTCCAGCAAGCTTATTTCCACATTTCGATGTTTGATGTATAGCAAACAAAGCAGTTGGAAGTTCCCTGCAATTAAAGTGGGTATGATCGAAAGGAATGCAGAAGCTCCTGTCATGGTTGATCCATTTAAGTAAAGTCCAAAGGGGCTTTCTGGATCACAGGAAGACCACTATGGGAATTATCCAAGATATATGCGTAGCATGAGGACGGGAAATAATGAGCTCTTACCAATCACTATAATAATTGGATGTTTCTGCCCCATTACGGGGCCCTTGTATACAATGAAGGAAACCTTTGAAATAGCGTTGATTATGTACTCCTCATGATGTGACGTCAGCATCGTGCGTACAATGGGGGCAGAAGTTTGGAATTGAGTGCAAGTTCCATTGTCTGCATATGAAGAGATTCTAGGTGAAGCTATGCTGCTTTGTTCTTTTCTTTCCCTGGCTTTACCTGGAATAGGCGTACATATTGGAGTACTAAGCCATGCATGCCTTAGTTTTTAAAAAATGCAGTGATTCCACTCCTGCGCCAACTGCGCCAAAGTGCGCCAAATTGTATTTACTGCGCCATCCTGATAATATCGACGAAAACTGCGCCAAAGTCTCTGGTTTGGGGGCGTCTATCACCGGCAATCGCACGGCCGGCGCGTCAGAACATGTGCAGCTTGATCTTGGGGCTGCCAAAGTCGCAACCACGGACCAAGAATTATTCCGATAAATAAATAGCCCTCGCGCGTGCGTCCCGAGTAAGCCACGATGCCATGCACGGTGCCGTCGCAGCCTGTGTTCTGCAAGTCGGCTCGACAGCAAAACGCGCTCTCCGCAGAGGCTCGTGACGTCTAGGCCTATCGGTAGCGAGAAAGTGCGACGGCGATTCATCGGCGGACGTCGTCTGTTCTAGAAACGCTGCTGAGAGCTCGTTTCAAGCGTCGCACGGCACTTAAGGAAAGCAATGTTCAGTAATAACTACATGTGTGCTGCTAAAATGTATGTCACTTCTGTTTCCGGACATCGCGGAATGAAATCTGGGATCGCTAGCAGTAGATATAATATCGAATTTTCCTTGCTTCGCGTCTATGGAAGAGCACGCGAACGGTGGAAACGCGTTCACATGCACTTTTCCTCAGATATACTTTATCCATGGATCTTCATTAGGAAGTGCTTTTTCGTAATTGTTTATACCAGCACGTCCGAGTTTAATCACTCTGCGGTAAATACCCCCTAAAAGGCCCTGTCCTTTCGAGCTCACGTGCTAGGGTTCCAATTGGAATGTTTTGCTTGCTTTTTAAAAATGTCATCTCAATAATAAGAGCATATCTCCTGGTCGGAGCAGCCGCAAATACGCAGCTGTCAGTAGCGGGCCCGTAGCTGACAGCCCACAGTGAAGCGGCTACCCCATGTTACACGGCCGCCCCCTCGCTTTCGGGGGTAAATAGCTGACGGTTAAAAAAACGCAGTTTCGCTTAAGGGCGAAGCAATGAATGCGATACCAACAAATTGTATTGTTGAACGAAGTAAGGCTAGCAGCTAACCCTTTTGGATCCGATCTCGCGTAACTCAACGTAACACTGGTTTAAGGGAATATGGCCGCTCCAGGAACCGAAGCGTTTCCTTGCTTTGAGTTCTCTAAACACGAAGTAAGCGTTGAGAGCACAGTAAGTTTACGAGCCGTCTCCTGATGCCCGTCTCGTGAAGCGACTGTGCCCTTCGAACGATGCGCGCTCCCCTGGCGTCCTTTCATGCTCCTTACGAAAGACGGGCGGGGCGTTTCCTCTCTCTTGATGAGCAATCGACGGCAGGCCTGCACGCGGGAAGATATTATCTCATGCGCTGTCCCGTGCGACGGAGACAGACTGCCGGCTAGTTTAATCTCCGCTTCAGCCGTGTTCGTCGCCAGCGCTCGCGAGCTTTTACCCGCGGCTAGAATGCGCGTGGTGATGTTAATAATTTGGTCTTTATACAGAAAATTACGGCAATGGCGACGGCAAAAATCCACGGAGAGTGTCCACACAATAAACATTTAAAAAAAGTTCAAGAGCCATTTCACTCTGTGAAGTGGATGATAAGCGAAGCTGTTTCGCGCATGGCAAAGAGGTGACATGGTGGAGGACAGTTTGGTATGTAAGGCCAGGTTGTTAACGTTCAATGCGCAATATTAATGCGAAAGCTTCAGATGCTTTAACAAACACGAAAATTGACCGTCGGTGGCGTCAGTCGATTGATGCAAAAAATAATCATGTGATGGCATCATCATCACGTCATAGATCGTCAAAACTTGTGACGCCATCATGGCGTCATATATCGTGATGTTACGTGATGACGCCATCACATGACATCGTCGCTTTACACTGCTTCCGTGATTGGTGCGCCGATCATGGAGCTAGCGCAAAACCAGGTGAGGTGCAGAAAGCTTGCAGACAAGGAGGGGGAGGATCAACCCCTCGATCGAGAAGAAAATAAACCTGGCTTTCGCCTTGGAGTTTTCTTAGGGGAATGCATTAGGGATAGTTTGGCTCTTTGGCATTGAGGCACTGCTGTACATCACGGCGTTTGTCTACAATGCCTGCTGATAACCACATAGATGTATTTAGAGTGTTATTTCATAAAGTGCAATTTTATTGATCCGGTATTCTGTATATTTGCTAGTGTCGAAAATAATCGCCGAAGAGGTTAATCCAGAACACTCAACTGCATGAGCCCCTTTTTTTGCGAGTGAAATATGGAGTTCTCCTGAGATGATTTTTTCCATGAGATTTGCAATGAATCGAAATATTTCTAGCCTTCATAAGAGCCCCATAGTCATATTCCGGTGCTTGAATGTTATTGCAATATGCTTCTGTAGTGCACTCCAGGATGTAAAATTCGCTGCTCCAGAGTGCTCCCAGATGCAAAATTATCTGCTCCAGAGTGCTCTAAGATGAAAATTTTGCTGCTCCAAAGTGCTCCAAAACAGAAATTTTGTTGCTCCAAAAATTGCTCCAAATCAGAAGTCCTTGGTAGCATCACTGAAAATGGCATTGTTTCTCGGCACGAAGATCACTGCGTCAGGGAGATAATCGAAGGAGTATATATTGCTCGTGTGGAAGAGGGGTGCATTGACAAGCCATTGCTCACACTGACCAAAAATGAGGCAAGGTTTTTAGAAAGTTGACGATTATGACCATGGGCAGTATCACCTCCTGCATCTCGTGCTGATCGATGTTGTTCTTTCTTTTAGTTACTTGTTTGCACTTCGTTTGTGTCTGTGTGCTTGGTACCATCAGTAGAACCAAGTTAAGAGTCAGTGTTCTTTCCACTCCGTCTCACTGTTACATGCATTCCTACATGCTCTGAAGTTTTCTTCACACCAATTGCAAATTAGTTGCTATGCTTCTTGCTGTTGTTTTTCACCATTTGAAATCAAACATTTTGTGCGTGTGTGTGTTTTTTCAGGCCGCATACTTGTCCACGCCGGACAAGATGGACAAGTAAGCTACATCGAAGCCAGTGGGGAAAAGGAGTTCGAGGAGGTGATGCAGGATCTTCTAAAGGTCCTGGTTCAACTATTTGCGGAGTACCACCGCTGCTCGGCAGAAGCCGACTCGAGCTACAGGAGGTCTCCACCCCCTGAGAGCAGTATCGCAGTGCTCGTGTCGGATAAGTGTGAGTCACCCTACTATAGAAATCTTTTCAATGTTGAGGTCCCAAGGTATACTGTCTTTGGTTTTCTTGCCAAGGGCTTACGCACTACTGCTGGGAGATTCAGTGGGTGTTTGTGTTATAATCATAGTAGGATGTGCTTTATCACTATTATAAATTTGGTTGCTCACATTCGTGAAGAAGCTTCAGATTAGGTGAGGTTAGGATCAGCTCCAGGTCGCCCAGATGGCCGCGAATGCCGCTAGATTACAAAGACTTGCTGCCGTTAAAGGGGGGGGGGGGCGCCTTCATGACTCATTAAAAGCTGTCTCTCGCTTCAAGTAGCCCTAACTCCACTCTCAATACCTGCACTGACAAGGGCAACTGTCATGGGAGAACAGGGCTAGAGAAGGACTTATGGAATCTTGTGCATATCCAGCTATCACAGCATGCTTAACCCGTTTAGTTGCTAGGGGATGGTGACTCAGTGCATGCCGCGATTGTAATTTCGTTTATTGGTAGCAACAGCATGGCAATGTCAGTCAAAATGTAGTCTGACCAACGGCAGGCAAGCATACGTACAATGAACACAGATTGAAATGAGACAGTTTAGAGCCATCAGGTTCATTGAATGTGGTTTTGTTTTTGCTATTGAGAATTAAACTACTGTGCCTTATTGCCAACTTGACTCAATATTATTGCGATAGCAATTATATGGACAGTCCCTGCTGGATTTTGCCGTCGCCGTCGCCGCCGTCATGCACCGTATATATATATATATATATATATATATATATATATATAATATATATAAAATCTTGTGAGACGACGTCAGGTACGACGGAACGATTGTTGTATTTACAGCAAAGGCGCGCGAACCAAAAACCGAACACCGCCGATCCAACACAATGATGATGATCACGATGATGTGTATGCACAAGTGAAGATGATGACCGACACAGTCAGCGCTCACACTATTTTCCCCCTTCACGAAAGCGGTCAGCAAGACGTCCCTTTAGTAAGGGTACGAACGCCGGATATAGGGCTTCAGGCGAGACACATGGGTGATCTCGGTACCGCGACGACGGCGGTCCGAAGCCGAACTAACAGGAGCGACGCGGTAATTCACCGCAGACGTTCGTTCAAGCACGGTGTAAGGGCCCAGGTATCTGTGAACGAATTTTTCACAGAGCCCCGGTGTGCGAACAGGTGTCCAGAGGAGCACTTCGTCGCCTGGGTGGAAAGACACAACTCTACGTGTCTCATCACAGCGAACTTTCCTCTTGGCCTGAATGGCAGAGGTGTTGGCGCGGGCAATTTCACGGCAGCGGGCGACGCGGGCAGCGAACTCTTCTGGAAGGGACGCTGATGGGACAGAGGGCGCGGAGAAGAAGGTGGTGTCCAGAACAAAAGACGGTGCACGGCCATACACGAGGAAAAACGCGCTGTAGCTTGTAGTGCGCTGTATGGCCGTATTCAGGGGCGTAGCCAAGGGGGGGGTTGGGGGGGTTCAAACCCCCCCGAAATTTTTCAGTTTTGCTTGCGTATATTACACGCACACATACAAACGCACGCACGAACATACATAAAGTATGGTTGAACCCCTCCCGAAAAAAATTTCTGGCTACGCCCCTGGCCGTATTGTAGGCAAACGTAACGAAAGGCAGTATTGTGTCGCAGTTCTTGTGATCGGGCTGAACATACATAGAGATCATGTCGGACAAAGCTCGGTGAAAACGCTCGATGAGACCATTTGTCTGCGGGTGATATGCCGAGGTGGTCTTATGGATGGTGGTCAGAGGCCCTGTAGGACTTCAGCGAGGACATGAGAAAGAAAACGTCTTGCCACGGTCACTAAGGAGAACTCGAGGGGCGCCATGGCGTAAGATAATGGCACGCAGGACAAAGTCGGCGACCTTCGGAGGCAGCACCAGAAGGAAGAGCTGCCGTCTCAGCGTAGCGAGTTAAGTGATCTACGGCAAGTAACGATCCAGCGATGACCGGCGGGTGTAAGCGGAAGAGGTCCGTATAAATCTATGCCCACGAACTCGAAGGGAGCGGACGGGCACGGTAGAGGTTGTAAAGGGCCGGCGGGAAGAGATGTCGAACGCTTTCGGTGCTGGCATGACGAACAGGACTCGACGTACTTGAAAACACTAGTGGAAAGGCCAGGCCAGAAGCAGCGAGCCTTGATGCGATCGTAGGTTTTCTGAAAACCTAAGTGGCCAGCCATCGGGTCGTCGTGAAAGGCTTCTAAAACTTGGAGTCGAAGTGAGCGAGGGATGACTGGGACCCATCGGTTACCGAGAGGATGGTAAATGTACCGAAGGAGCGCTCCATCGTGAAGTTTGAAACGCGCGAGCTGTCGTCGTAAGCGGCTGTTGGGAGCACGGGATGAGCCAGTGAGCCGATCAATGATTGTACGGCAGTATGTGTCTGCACGTTGGAGCGCGGCGATGTCTGCGGACTGAAGCAAGTCAGCCGGCGCAGTGGACTTGATCGGACTAAGGCTGGTCATCGGCGTGGTCGCTTCGCTGAGAGGTGCCACACAGGAGGTAGGTGCTTCATGGTTATTTTGCGACAGCGGACAACGCGACAAAGCGTCGGCATCTTGGTGTTTCTTACCCGACCTGTATGGACATGTAGTCATACTCCTGGAGTCGGAGCACCCCAACGGCCGAGGCGTCCTGACAAGTTCTTCAGAGAGGACAACCAACAGAGCGCATGATGGTGCTGTCACGATCGTTAAAAACGGCGGCCGTACAAATAAGGGCGGAACTTTTTGCACAGACCGCACGATGGCCAGACATTCTTGTTCAGTGATGGTGTAATTCCGTCAGCTGGAGAGAGAGTGCGACTCGCGTAAGCCACTACTTGCTCTTGCAGAAGTCTGGTCAAGCCTGCAGCAGGACAGCGCCGATATTCCAGCCCACTTGTGTCAGTGTGTAAGATAGTAGGTGCTGTGGGATCGAAATGGCGAAGAACTGGCCCGGACGTGGAGGCATCGCTTGAGGGTCTGGAAAGCAGCTTCACAGTCATCGTCCAAACGAAGGATGCACTTGTGGTCAGAAGTTTGTGAAGAGGTGCTGCGATAGTGGCGAAATCACGGACAAACCGGCGGAAAGTACGACGCTAAGCCCGAGGAAGCTGCGAAGGTCCCTTTAGCGTAGTGGTTTAGGAAAGTGCAAGACAGCGGCCACCTTGTCAGGATCAGGTTCAATACCAAGCTTGCTGACGACGTGACCCAACACTTTGAGGCTGCGGCTCGCAAACCGACACTTCTTGGTATTTAGCTGGAGAACCGGCTTTGGCTAGACACGTAGTACCTCGTCTAGACGTTCTAGGTGTTGTGAGAAGCTGGGACGAAAAGATGACGATGTCGTCCAGGTAACAAAGACAGGTCTTCCATTTTAAGCCCGCAGTAACCGTGTCGATCATTCGCTCAAAATGTGGCTGGGGCATTGCAGAGCCCAAAAGGCATCACATTAAATTCGAAGAGGCCATCAGGTGTAGCAAATGCGGTCTTCTCTTTATCAGACTCGTGCATCGGGATCTGCCAATAGCCAGATCGCAAGTCGAGGCTTGAAAAGTATTCAGCGCCCTGTAAGGTGTCAAGGGCATCGTCAATCCGAGGCATAGGATATACATCCTTCCGGGTAATTTTGTTTAGTGCCCTGTAATCAACGCAAAATCGTACGGACCCGTCCTTTTTCTTAACTAGGACAACAGGAGAAGACCAAGGGCTGCTGAAGGTCTGATAACGTTGCGTGGCGAGCATGTCATTGACTTGTTCCTCGATTAACCTTGCGTTCTGAAGACGAGACACGGTAAGGGCGACGGCGAATGATACGAGACCCATCTGTGTCGATACGATGAGAGGCCGCCGTAGTTTGACCCAAGCCATCCGAACAAACGTCAAAACAAGCTTGGTGTTTCGTTAAAATGGCCAATAAGTCATGGGTTTGGGTTGGAGTCAGGTCGGTACTCAAAGTGGCCTTGAGAGCATTAGATGAACCTCCCGCGGGCGTACACTTTGCGATTGACGAGGAAGGCGATACAGTGACGACACATACCGGTGCTGTGTCGATAAGGCTGGCAACAGTGGACCCCTCAGACAGGAGTTGCGTCTCTGATGTCGTGTTGTAGGCGGTGAGACTGGCATGACCACGTGAAAACCGCACTAGACAACCGGCGAATGCGATTCCTCGAAAAATACACCGCTGATCAGGGACAACCACTGCGTCACCGTCTATAGTATGTCTTGACGTGATTGTGAGAATACGTTCTTGGGCTGGAGGCAGTACAAAATCCGCAGCTGCGACAAGGTGAGGCGACGAGAAATCGTAAGCACTAGAATGCTCGGTGTCCGTAATGTGAATAACGGAATAACGTAATGTGAATAACAGCGGAAGCAGCTGACAGGAAGTCCCAGCCTAATATTATCTGGTGAGCACACGAAGAAAGTACAGCAAGCTGAATATGATGGCGAATTCCGTCGATCAGAACACGAACAGTGCACTGTCCAATAGGGTAAATGGGATTGTCATTGGCGCCACATAACACCGGACCAACATACGGAGTTTGCACTTTTCGTAGGCGACGGCATAATTTGCGATGAATGACCGAGATAGCGGCTCCAGTGTCTACAAGGGCGTCCACCAAAATACCTTCCACACATACAGTCAGTAAATTTGCAGGGCGCGCAGGAGGAATTATTGCGTTTAGACGACGAGCAGTTTCCCCTCCAAAACTGCAGCTTCTAGTTTTCCGAGTGGCTGTCGAGAGGTGTCGGGGCAGAACGTAAGGGCGAAGAAGTACGGCGGAAGGGCGACGGTGAACGACGGCGGAGTGAGCGGGAACGACGAGGGTCGCCGTGGGACAGAGGAGGAGAAGGCGAGCGTTGTGACGAGGGAACGTAGGGTCCCGGAACGTAGGAATCGGACCTCGGAGTAAAATCTCTCTCGTAGGAAGAATATCCTCGTCGTTCATCTTGCTGGCGGCGGCGGCAAAAGCGAGAGATATGGCCTCGTATGCCACAGTAGAAACAGATGGGGCGTGCAGGGCGCCAAGGAGCGGAGTGCTGTTGTGCTGGTGCCTTGGCTGCCATCGCGGCCAAGTGGTCGTATACGACGTCCGCAGGCGCAGGTGGAGTTGGTACCGGAGGCCGTGATAGGACTTCGGCATATGAAGGCGCATGAAAAGCCGCAGGAGACGGAGCACGTGCGACGCTCGTCATTAACGCCAGTTCATCCTTGATGATGTCCCGCAGATTAGAAGGAGGAGAGCGGACGGATGAAGGAGCTGGGCTGCCAGGAACAATGCCGTGAAGTTCCTCTCTCACGATGGTGCGGATGAGGGCGCGCAGTTCATGTTCTCCAGTAAGGCGAGAGTCACAGGAGGCTTGTGGAAGGCGCATTGAGTGGAGTGCGTCCAGGCGTTGGCACGTAGTAATGATATCCTGAACCGAAGTTGGGTTCTGGATGACAAGAGCATTGAAGGCGATAGAGTTGATGCCTTTCAGTACATGACGAATGCGATCGGACTCTGGCATGTCACTCTGGGCACGGCGGCAGAGAGCCAGAACGTCTTCAATGTACGACGTGTACGATTCGTCGGGTCCCTGGATGCGAGTAGCGAGCTTCTGTTTCGCTACCTCAGAGCGTCCTGCAGACGTGCCGAAGATCTGACGCAGCTGCACCGTGAATGCTGACCAATCGGGAAAGTCGCTTTCGTGGTTATGGTACCACGTCTTCGCGACCTCCTTGAGGTAAAAGGGAACATAGCGCAGCTTATGTGCCTCGTCCCAATAATTACAAGCACTGGTTCTGTCGTAGTTGTCCAGCCATTCTTCTACGTCCTCACCGCGAAGGCCGGAAAATACTGGAGGGTCTCGCTGGGATGTACTCACGGTGTACCGTGGCCCAGCAGGCTGAGCGGGCGCGGCAGGGACGGTAGGAGGTGCGTCGTTTTGTGCCATGGATGTTGTTGGCAAGCACAGTCGTCGACCAGACCGGAGCTCCAGGGGTGACCGGTAGAGCAAGCGGACGTGGGAATCACAGCACGCTCCACCACTTGTGAGACGACGTCAGGTACGACGGAACGATTGTTGTATTTACAGCAAAGGCGCGCGAACCAAAAACCGAACACCGGCGATCCAACACAATGATGATGATCACGATGATGTGTATGCACAAGTGAAGATGATGACCGACACAGTCAGCGCTCACAATATATATATCATAGTCCCTAAGGAAAAGAATTCAGAAAAATGCTTCCGAAGCGCGGAATCGAACCAGCGACCTATCGTTCCGCAGCGCGTGGCGCTAACCACTACGCCAGAAAGCGCAGATCTACGCCAGAAAGCCCAGGTAGCTAACGGCGAGCGTTATATACACACCCTTTACCAATGGCAGGACTCGGAGACGGTAGGCGCTTATAAGCGTTCTTCATTACCAGCGAGATGGCGCGAGGAGCGCGTCGGCGAGCTCGCTCTCTCCTTCTTATATTTGCGCAGGGAGAACCTTGCCCTTCTGCTGTCTGCTTGCGCGGTTTTCTCGTGGTGAGGGGGAAGAGGGATGTTTCGAGCTTTCACCATGATGTCCGCGCTCATGTTACGGAGCGTACGAAAGTCACTCGAGCTCAAGAAACGCCGCTAAACGAACAAACAGATGATGAGCGCGAACTACCAAGTGTCACAGCTCGACACTTGAAGCACGCTAGTTTCCTTTGCTGCTTCGGCCGCCTTTACAACAGGAGCGCTGTTCAAACTGAGAGTATCCATTGGCGAGCATCACTTCGTATAGCATTAGTTTCTTGTTATCGCATTCATTGCTTCGCCCTTGCGGCGAAACTGTGACCTTTTTTATTGATACTCCATTTGAGTGCCTTGTCGCAGCAGAGCTAAAGCTCTGAGCCCCGCAGGTGAGACATAGTATCTGTATAGCAGTGGTTCTCAGCCAGGGATGTTTCGGGGACCCCTTCTGGATCGGTGGAAGTAATGAGGGATTCCTTGCAGTGAGAGAAAAAGGGGGTGGCGTTCTCATAAATTAACACAACATATAGCATGAAACAGGGACGTAGCCAAGGGGTGGGGGGATGGGGAGGTTCAACTCCGCCCCCCCCCGAAATTTTTCTATCTTGCATGTGTATATATACACGCACTCATACAAACGCACGCACGAACATACATAAAGTATGGTTGAACCCCCCCCCCCCGACAAAAATTTCTGGCTACGCCCCTGACATGAAATAGGTACATCATATTTCTCTGTCACTTTCGCGCTAGCCAATTTTGAAGATTATGAACCAACTAGCCCAGCAACGTATACTATTAATCTTATTTCTCCCTGGCATAGAACGGTCAAATTAAAGTGTCATGCCACGTCGATCTCAACAGCTTTTCAATAAGTTCTGTGGTCTGCAGCCACATTCCATTTGTTTGTAGCTATGCTTTCTCTTCAAATATGCGCGCTTTCAGAAAGCATATGTTGTAGGAAACTGCAACTAAAGCTTTACAGTCATCTCATGAGAAAGGGGAACATAAGTCACCTTCCCTGCAATGCACGACTGTTATGTTGTGAAGCATACCAAAAATTAGATGAGGCCACTGTCACACGACACGGGGGGCCTCCAAACAAGGCACTTTTTTTTGCGAGGATGGGTATCGCGGACCCAAAGAAATGGCTTCGCGGAACCCCATTTGGGAACCACTGGTGTATAATATACAGTTTACTTGATGATTGTGCTCTAGGAAACAATAAAACCTGCACAAACCTAAAACGTCTGAAAATACTATCAAATGCACGATTGTTGAAGCACGGTCCCTCAAAGCATCTTTGTTCGGCACAGAAGTTTGTTCGGCGCAGTGTACTAGTGTAAGTAGACATAGAGTCGCTGGAAAAATTTCAGAGTATCGCATATGTTTTCCGCGCGCCGCCGCCGACGCGATTGGCTTACTCGCATCACGTGACCTCTCGCCGCCATATCCCTTCCAAGCGCTTTGGGTGCAGGCGCGTTCAATGCAGAGCGTGGCCGGACATTTAGCAGTACCACGGTCCCCAGAAGTACTTCGTTGCTTTTTGAAACGCGTCATGCAGACAGGGGCGTAAGCAGACATTTTTTTCGGGGGGGGGGGGGGGGGCGCGGACCCGGTGTGCCACCCCCTGGCTACGCCACTGCATACAGATGCCAGAAGAGAGTAGCTCACCATCAATCGAATGTTACTGGTGAGCTATACTCTGGGAATCTCGTTTGCCGCGTGGGAAAAATTAATGTCAAAGAGCGCCGTTCTACGTGGCTGCATAGTCGGCCTGAACGAATTCGCCCCTCTCGAATAACACTCCTTCCTGCAGTGAAATACGCTAACTTTGCTGGAAAAGATCTTATGCGACAGGATACTTCACCTTTTCGGTTCCCTATGGTCAGCGATATTGAAAACTTCATACCTTTCTATTTGCTCGGCTGTTTATATCTCGATCTGTTGAACAGATTACGCATGCTATCCTAGTTATAAGCGTGTCATGCACGAGAGCGATATCGAAGATTTATTAAAATAATAACTGTTTACTGGTTTACCTTGTAGGCAATTGTGGCATGATCTTTGGCATTGCACAAAACAGAAGCGTGGAACTCTGTTGATAAACTTGGTATATAAGGCAATGTTATCAAGCGTATTTTTAAATTTGTTGCAAAAAATGCTGCTAATGCTGCATGCACCGAGCGCACCTTTAAAGTACTGTATAGTTCGTGAGAAATGAACACAGCAAAAAAAAAAAAAGCAGATCCCACGAATAAGGGAGTCGATTTTATGCGAGCCCTACTGTGTTGCAGTAGCATACGCTTTAAAAATTCCGGAATGTGCTATTTCTCATCGAAAGAACATAAAGCACCGTGCCGAGGAAGTTTTAATAAGAGTGCATTATGAAAAAAAAGTGCAGCAGTGCAGAAACCGAACCCCAGCTGTTTACGCGCTGGCAACGCCAAAAAAAAAAAGAACTGTTTGTCGGAACACAGCAAGATATTTGCAAATTCATTGCAACGTTGGGAATATTAAGGAGACAAGCAATAGGAAATGAAACAATTAAGTAGTGATGTCAATCATTTTTGATGGTCTATTTTCTACATATCGTAAGATAAGATGCACCTTACCTACCGCACGCCGATTCGCCCGTACTTTCGGCTGCTGGCATTCCAAATCAAGACGTTGCGCACAACTTCCAATTACCGTACACACACAACTTCTGTTACGCATATCAACCAGTTGAACAGCAAGCACGGTGCGCAAGCAAACTATGCGTGAGCGATTAGTCGAAGGGCGCAATGTTGAATGATCTCGATGTTGTTCGATAACGTTCTCGAGTGCAGTGAACCTGAACACCGACTGCAAAGCTAGCGCAAACAGTCAAGATTCACCAAATGTCGAAGTAAATGGCATCTCGCACGATGTCACTGCGCTAATGCAACTATGTTTACAGATCCGGACCTAGCGAACACGCCCGGGCCCGACACGAAAAGAGACCGTTGAAGCCGCGAAGAGAGTTCGCGAGCACATGGCAAGATTCTCCGTACGTTTCATTAGTTACAGCGCTAACCGCGCAGTCGATCCATACCTGTCGATGACTCGAAATCACTTCTATACTCTTGAAGAAACACACACATAATGCCGTTCTGCCGAGCGTAACACGGCACTGAGGCTAAAAGATCGGTCACTTCACAACACACGCTAGCAACGCGCCGGACGGTCTGGATGGGACATGGCCGCCGCCACCCAATGTTGCCCGCGTGCAGCCTACCTTTGCGGTACTCTGATTTTCCAGTGACTCTAAGTAGACATCTCTCTGATGCTGGCGCATTTGTTTTGCTGTTTGCAGGATGGGAGCCGAAGTCCAAGGACCGGTCCATTCAGAGGCGGAGGCACGCTGACACGCATAATGCTGTACCTTGCTTTCCGGCATGTTAACCAGATGGCACTGCCGATGGAGAAAGTGGTGGAGGAGAGACTAAGTCGTTGAGCAGAGCCGCAGCCGGGGCCATTCTGTGTCGTTGTTCTGCGACAACAGACCGGTCACGCTTTGCTGCGTCTCCTTTTTTACACAATTTTTTGTGCATTTTGACTGTCTCTTTTTTTTTATTAACTTGTGTCAGTGTATGCCATTGCACTAATAAAAGTGTGGCATTGTTGTGAGACCTTGGTGGCTAATCCATATTTTTACGTTTCCCGCTCGTTCCTCCAGTGCAGGGCTGGGCAAAGATACTTTGAAATTGTATCGCGATACTATACAAGATACTTGGGCAAGAAGTATTTGAAATACAGGTACACGATACTGCTGCATTAATTGTATCCGATACGATACTTTGCAATTGTATCTTAAGATACTTCGATACATTCGCAAATTTGTCATTATAGATCTATACAGGTTGATCAAATTTATCCTTGATGGTTTTCTTACAATGCCCCAATTGCAAATAAGTTGTGTGGTCAGGGGGCCACACAGTGAGAGGGTAATTTTCGCTGCAAGCCGCCCAGTTAATGTGCAACGATGGACTTTATTTGCTGTACTAAGCGGGCATGTTTGTACGGAAAAGTTAGGAGCAGTCGCTTTTCTGCACAGATCAACATGAAAAAAATCATAGCATTTCCGTGGTCCCAATTATCCAGCTGTAAACTTTAATTGCGGTTCAAATGATTAACCCTTTCGGCCCTGGCGTGATATAAAAAGGACACGAAGAAATATTGCTATAAATTGTGACATAAATTACTAAATTGAAAAATGTGTCTGTGGTATCCTCACTACACCTGTACAAACATAGGTAGTCGTCATCATTGTCTTCCTCGGAAGTCTGCAATGTTGAAAACAAGACGGTGGAAGGTGAAAAAGACGACAAACGCTGCAACCAAATATTTGATGACATTTTGCTGAATAACTTTTTTCTCTGTAGCTATCATAATTTTCACTGTTGTTTCTAAAGTCCTTGACGGCTTATTTACAAAGGGGGCCTTCCCTAGCATTTCAGCTTAGGCCGCTGCAAGGAAGAATATTCATGTCCTAAATATAGGACACAAGGGCTTAGTGGTTGCGAGATCTTTGAATGCGGTGCATGATGACCCGGAGCCGTAGCGCTTGTGTCTGCTCCAATTTATTGTTACTCTGCTTGTGAAATCAGCCTGCATTTCTTGTTAATTTGCAAGGGGGTCCCAACAGCGAGATTGTACATAATTGATCTGAATACGTTTGCTGCAGTGTAAGAATGGTGCATGAGAGGGCTTGAAGATAACAAGGATGAAGTGCAGTTTCATCAGCTTACCAACTCATCGAAAGAATCTTACACATTCGGATAGACAATTGCTTGAATGAAAACACGATCTTGAGCCCATGCCAAATTGGATTGAGGCGTGGCTGCTCCATTTGGTGTGCGCACGTCGACCTAGAAAGTAGAATACAACTTGCTCGATATGAGAAACAATATTGCGCTTTAGTAACATTAGATATAACAAAAGCTTACGACAGTGTGGAGCATGTGGAACTTATACATTCACTCCAGAACTTAGGTCTGCCACAATACTTTGTTGCGTGGATCTATGCATTCTTAAGTGATAGAGAATTTTATTGCTCACAATCCGGTGTGGCTTCTTCAAAGTATAAACAAACGAGAGGTCTCCCACAAGGGTCTGTATTGTCACCGCTATTGTTTAATGTTCTGCTATGTACTATTCCCATACAACAGGATGTACAGGTGTACGTGTATGCCGATGACATCACATTTTTTGCTACATCAGCAGACATTCACACACTATACCAAATCTTGCAGACATATATGAACAGTCTGGAAACGTGGCTGGAGGCCATTAACTTATCACTCAATATTGTCACGGGAGTGAGAATACCCGCAATTAAGAAAGAAAGAATGAAATGTATTTACAAGATATACACGGGGAGTCCTTCAGCCAAGATGGCGGAACACCAACAACAACAACGCGAGCGCTCTTGCGATCGTCGTCTTCATCGACTCGATGGAGCATTCCTGCTTGTTTGTCATGGCTTGTAACATATAGCCCCCGCCGCTGGGAGCGCCGTCTCGGCGCTTAGTGAAGAGTACGATCGTGGGCGGAGAAGTACGGCTTCAGACGGGATACGTGCACAATGTCAGTAGAGGGGACAGACGATGACGATGCACTGTCCAACGGGGCGATCTCATACGTGACGTCAGTAAGCTGGCGCAAGACCTTATACGGCCCGGAATAGCGGGAGAGGAGCTTCGATGACAGACCAACGTGGCGGCAAGGTGTCCAGAGCAGGACCAACGATCCTGGGGAGTAGGACACGGCCCGGTGATGGCTGTCGTAGCGAGACTTTTGAGACAGCTGCGAGGCAGAAAGACGATCCCGTGCGATCTGGCGAGCTGTTTGAGCTCGAACAGTTGCATCGCGGGCGTACTCTGTAGGAGTGTAAGTATCTGATGTTAGGAGAGTTTCAAACGGTAAAGTGGGATGGCGGCCATACAAGAGATAGAAGGGGGAAAAGCCAGCAGTATCGTGGCGTGACGAGTTGTAGGCGAACGTCACGTAAGGCAGAGTGTTATCCCAATCTCGGTGGTCCGCAGAAACATACATAGATAGCATTGTGGTCAGCGTGCGATTGAGGCGCTCAGTGAGTCCATTAGTTTGCGGGTGGTATGCAGTGGTGAGCTTATGACGCGTAGAACACGAGCGAAGAATGTCGTCGACGACCTTTGAGAGAAATGAGCGACCACGGTCGGTCAGCAGTTGACGTGGAGCTCCATGGTGGAGAATGACGTCGTGCAGCAGAAAGTCCGCAACATCAGTTGCACAGCTTGTCGGTAGTGCTCGCGTGATAGCATATCGTGTCGCATAGTCAGTAGCGACGGCAATCCACTTATTCCCACTCAGCGACGTTGGAAATGGTCCGACGAGATCGAGGCCGACGCGGTAGAACGGGTCGGCAGGAATGTCTATAGGTTGAAGTGGGCCGGGCGGCGACAGCGAAGGACGCTTATGGCGTTGGCAGGACTCGCAAGATGCAACGTATCGGCGCACAGAACGGTAAAGGCCTGGCCAGAAGAATCGACGCCGTACGCGATCATACGTGCGGGCTGTTCCGAGGTGTCCGGCGGTTGGGACGTCGTGAAGCTGTTCAAGAACAGTAGAGCGGAGCGTTGCGGGAAGAACTAGTAGAAGCTCTGGGCCTTCGGAGCTCATGTTACGCCGGTAGAGAATGCCATCACGGAGCACGAACAAGTCGAGGGACGGGTCGGAGTCGTGAGAACGTAGACCTTGGATGATGGACCGCAGATTGGCATCACTGAGCTGTTCACTGCGTATGTCGGTGAGGTCAGAGATGGCCAAGACGCAGGCGTCCGAATCATGCGCCGACAGGTCAGGGGGATCTACAGGATTACGAGATAGGCAGTCAGCATCCTGGTGCAGTCGGCCAGACTTGTAGGTTACGTCAGAGCTATATTCTTGAAGCTTCAAAGCCCAACGCCCAAGTCGTCCAGTAGGATCTCTGAGGGACGACAACCAGCACAAAGCGTGGTGATCTGTGATGACGGAAAAGGGGCGGCCAAACAAGTATGGTCGGAATTTGCCGACTGCCCAAACAAGTGCGAGGCACTCGCGCTCAGTGATCGAAAACTTGCACTCGGATGAGGAAAGGAGGCGACTGGCGTAGGCGATGACGGGATTTTTCCCTTGCTGCCACTGAGCGAGAACTGCGCCAATGCCATGTCCGCTGGCGCCGGTGCGAACTTCAGTGGGTGCTGACGGGTCAAAATGGGCTAAGATTGGCGGGGAGGTAAGCAATGTAGTAAGTTTGCGAAACGCATCAGCTTGTTGGGGACCCCAAGAAAACGGCATATCTTTCCTCAGGAGTTGTGTCAAAGGCCGACCAATGTGGGCGAAGTTCTTGACAAAACGTCGAAAATAACATAGGCCGACAAAGCTGCGTACATCTTTCGTGGAACGTGGTATGGGGAAGTCTTTGACGACCCGAATTTTGTCAGGATCAGGTTGGACGCCTTGAGCACTGACGAGGTGGCCGAGCACCGTGATTTCTCGGCGGCCAAAACGGCATTTGGAAGAGTTCAGCTGGAGACCTGCGCTCCTGAAAACTTCAAGAACTGCCGACAGGCGGCTAAGGTGGCTTTCGAACGTCGGTGAGAATACGATGACATCATCGAGGTAACAAAGGCACGTGGACCATTTGTACCCACGTAACAGGGAGTCCATCATCCTTTCAAACGTAGCCGGGGCATTGCATAAACCAAAGGGCATTACTTTAAACTGGAAAAGTCCGTCCGGTGTCACAAATGCTGTTTTTTCACGGTCTTGGTCATCGACAGAAATCTGCCAGTATCCCGACCTCAAGTCGATAGAGGAGAAGTAGGCAGACCCATGTAGGCAGTCGAGAGCATCGTCAATCCTTGGCAACGGGTAGACGTCCTTACGCGTGACCTTGTTTAAGTGACGGTAGTCTACGCAAAAGCGCCAGCTGCCGTCCTTCTTTTTTACGAGCACGACTGGTGATGCCCATGGACTACAGGATGGTTCAATGACGTCCTTCGTGAGCATTTTATCAACTTCACGCTGTATTACCTGTCGCTCAGCATGGGACACGCGATAAGGACGTCGTCGGATTGGGCTGGCGACTCCCGTATTGATTTTGTGAGTGACGACCGACGTCTGACCTAAAGGGCGGTCGTCAAAGCCGAAGATGCCCCGGAAGGATTCCAAGATACGCCGGATATCGGCTCTCTGTGCTGGAACGAGGTCAGGCGCGATCATCTTGTCAATGTCGCCATCAGCTGGGCTCAGTGAGGAACAGAATGAAGCGGGGGGAAAAGAAGCGTCTGCAATGAACTCAGAAACAGAATGGTCAGCAAGAGAAGAGACGTTGGCTAGAGTCATGCCATCTGGGATAACTTGCGCACACCAGCTGAAGTTCAGTATCGGTAGAGATGCTCGATTATTCGTGACCGTGAAAACCATGTGAGGAACGGCAATATTTCTGGCCAGCCAAACGTCAATGGTCGGAGTCAACACATAATCGCCGTCGGGAATAGGAGGACAAGAGCCCAGGGTCACATACGTAACGGCTTGAGGCGCTAGGCGGATGTACTCGATAGAACACAAACGTGGTTGAGGTGTTGCTGGAGCGTCGTAATAACTTGGCAGGTCGAGCTGAAGTAGGCCGGTTCCACAGTCAATAAGGGCAGAGTGGGCGGACAGAAAGTCCATGCCGAGGATGAGGATGTGGCGACACACTGCGCACAAACCGGCGCAGACACCGCCTCGTCATTAGCCAGCTCGGCGTGACATGGCCGCATGCTGCACCACGCCGCCGATAAGGGACAGCGCCACCGCAGCGTCACCGGAGGCTTACGTCACCGACGGCGGTTATAAACCCGAGCTGCTAAGCTCGGAGGTTATCATTCCTTCGCCACCCGACTAAGCGCAGCGTCGCTATGCTCGCCCCGCTGCTACTACTACGTTAATAAACAGTCGTTATGTTTTATGTTGGGATGCGTCCTTCCATCGACACGGCATCCCACATCTGGTGACCCGGAAACCGAACAAACCGCACCGCTATGGCCGACACGGAATCCCTTGCCGCTCTTCTGCAGCAAGTGGACCAAATTCAACAGCAACTTCAGGAACAGCAGCAGCGCATGCAAAACGGACCGCACTCGCCCGGCGATTCCGCGCAGCCTCTTGTGGACTACGCCCCCCAAAGCTCCGTTCCAACGGTCGCTGTCAACGCAGATGCTGCTACCACTGCGGCCGCTACCGACCTGGACGTCTGGCGTGTCTCTGTCAAGCTTCCGCCATTTTGGGCGGACTCGCCCGAGGTATGGTTCGCCCAAGTCGAGGCCCAGTTCTCCCTGGCGCGCATCACACAAGACCGGACCCGCTACGACTACGTCGTCGCCCACCTGGACGCCCGCTACGCCAACGAGGTCCAGGATATCCTCGCCAACCCACCAACGGCCAACCTGTACGAATACCTCAAGACCGAACTCATCCGCCGGCTGTCACTCTCGGAAGACCAGAAATTGCGACAACTTCAGTCCGCAGAACTTGCCGAGCGCAAACCTTCGCAGTTACTCCGCCACATGCGTGCTCTCGCGGGTAACATGGAAGTCCAGGAATCTTTCCTGCGATCACTCTGGCTCCAACGACTTCCACTGCACGTTCAGGCAATTCTGCGGGCTCAGCTGACGCTACCTCTCGACCAACTTGCCGAGGTCGCTGATTGCGTCATCGAGGTCTCCTTGCCGCAGTTGTCGCCCACCATCCAGGCTGTCGCCGCACCGCTGAACACCAACTAGCTTGCACGCCTTATAAACGACATCGACCGGCAGCTCACCTTCATTGAACAACGCCTGGGTGAAGGTCTTCCGATGCACCAGCGCCGCCACTCGCAAAGCCGCGACCGTAACACCACTTGGTCACGGCAACCCGACAACAACGGCCGCCCGTGTTACTACCACCGACGCTTCGGGGACAGAGCCCGGCAATGTCGACCACCCTGTTCCGCTGGGCATGCGGAAAACGCCAACGGCAGCTCGTAGAGACGGCCGCAAGCTGCCAGCCCAGAGGCCGTCGCATTTTCGTCACTGACCAAATCACGAAGCAGCGGTTCCTTGTCGACAGCGGTTCCGACATCTGCTGCTACCCGCGATCCCATCTTCAAGGTCCTCGTCCGCCTACGTCTTTCGAGCTCAGCGCGGCAAACCGCTCTACAATCAAGACGTACGGCTCGCTCCGCCTGCACATCCAGCTCAGAAACTTACGCCGTGACCTTCACTGGAACTTTGTCATCGCCGACGTCGCCGAGCCAATCATCGGCTCAGACTTTCTGGCCCACTACAACCTCCTTCCGGACTGCCGCAACGACCTCCTCATCGACGCGACGACGGGACATTCCACACCAGGCCAGCGAACGACCGCCCTACAGCCAAGCATCAGGGTACTCAGTGTTGACAACCATTCGCCGTACCACGCCATCCTCGCCGAATTTCCCGGATTGACGCGCCCCAGCGGACTGCCACGCAAAGTGCAGCACACCACCGTGCACTACATCCGGACCACTTCAGGCCCCCCGGTTTTCTGCCGCGCCCGTCGCCTCGCCCCGGACCGCATGCGCATAGCCAAAGCAGAGTTCGAGGCCATGCTCTGCGAAGGAATCGCCCGCCGCTCTGACGGTCCATGGGCCTCGCCACTTCACCTTGTTCCAAAGAAGACCGAAGGCTGGCGGCCCTGTGGGGACTACCGTGCCCTCAACGCACGCACCATCCCGGACAGGTACCCCGTCCACCACATACAGGACTTCGCCCATCGCATTCATGGCTGCCACGTGTTCTCCGTGCTAGACTTGGTGAAGGCCTACACACAGATACCCGTCAATCCGGATGACGTCCCGAAAACGGCAATCATCACTCCCTTTGGCTTGTTCGAGTTTCCCTTCATGAGCTTCGGCCTGAGGAACGCTGGACAAACCTTTCAGCGCTTCATCGACGAAGTCGTCCGCGGCCTCGACTTCTGCTTCGTTTACCTTGACGACATACTGGTATTTTCCCGCGACGCCGAAGAGCACTACACGCACCTTCGTCTGCTGTTCCAACGCCTCGATGACCACGGTATACTCGTGAATACCCAAAAAAGTACGCTAGGCGCTTCCATCGTCCGTTTCCTCGGCCACAAAGTTTCATCTGAGGGAACTCGGCCCTTGCCCGAACGCATCTCTGACCTGCAATGTTACCCTCAACCCACCACCGCTAAAGACCTTCGCCGTTTCCTTGGCATGCTGAACTTCTACAGGCGTTTCTTGCCACACGCAGCCGACTACCAGGCTCCCCTCCATGACGCTTTGACTGGGCTGCGAGGAAACCAATCTGTTACGTGGACACCGACGTTAACGAAAACGTTCGAAGAATGCAAAGCCGCCCTCTGCACCGCCACGCTTCTCACCCATCCCGTGCCAGACGCTCCCTTGGGACTCTTCACGGACGCATCTGGTTTCGCCATCGGCGCCGCCCTCATGCAACGCGTGGACAACACCTGGCATCCCTTGGCGTTCTTCTCCAAGAAACTCGCAGCTCGGAAAACGGCCCCTTCAATCGCCAGTTCCGCTGACGAAACCACGACAATCGCCCCGACAACTTTGCCAGCCTACTACAGAGAACTTCTGGCGATATACGAAGCAGTGCAACACTTTCGTCATATTCTCGAAGCACAGAATTGCACCATCTATACCGACCACAAGCCTCTTACCTACGCCTTCTCTCAACGTCGCGACAAACTCCCGCCTGTACAGCAGAACCAACTCTCGTTCATCGCACAGTTCACCACCGACATCCAACATGTCAGCGGGAAAGACAACGTGGTCGCCGACGCGCTTTCACGTGTATCAGCCATCAGCTCTGTGCAGATAACAGCGGACGTCCTCGCCGAGGCCCAGACTACAGACCCCGAACTGCAGGAACTTCTCAAGGGCACGTCCTCACTACAGCTGCAACAAGTCCCCATTCCAGGGTCGACAACCACAATCTGTTGCGACATGTCGACAGGACGAAGCAGGCCCTATGTGCCCCTGGCCCATCGCCGTGGTCTTTTCAACCAGCTCCACAACCTCAGCCATCCCGGCATACGCGCCTCTACACGCCTCGTGGCTGACCGCTATGTCTGGCCCTCCATGCAGCGGGATTGTCGTACCTGGGCGCGCTCCTGCATTCAATGCCAACGCGCTAAAGTCACCAGGCACGTCACGTCACCGCTCGGAACATTCCCTCAGCCCTCTGGTCGGTTTGAGCACGTCCACCTCGACATCATAGGACCCTTCCCCCTGGCTGGACCCTACCGCTACTGCCTCACCGCCATCGACCGGTACACTCGATGGCCCGAGGCATGGCCCCTCGAGGGAATCACCGCGGAAGACGTCGCCTCAGCCTTCTTCACCGGGTGGATTGCTCGTTTCGGCGCCCCCCGCCGCGTAACCACCGACCAAGGACGGCAGTTCGAGTCGCATCTTTTCAGGTTGCTCGGGCTGACCATCGGTTTTGAACGCTTAAGGACCACCAGTTACCACCCCTGCGCCAACGGAATGATCGAGCGTTTCCGCCGACAGTTCAAGGCAGCCATTATGTGCCACCCGGACTCAACCTGGCTCGAGGCCATCCCAGCCGTCATCCTTGGTCTTCGCGCCACCTTCAAGCCGGACATCCACGCTACACCAGCAGAGCTCGTCTACGGGGAACATCTCCGCCTCCCAGGTGAATTTCTCGCTGCACCGCCATCCAGTACTACGAGGTCAGATCCCACCGACTTCGTCGCCCCGCTCCGTCGCACCATCGCCGCCTTACGCCCGTCACCTGCAGCCCACCACAGCAAGCCTACACCGTTCGTGTTCAAGGAGCTAGCATCGTGCACGCACGCTTTCCTCCGCGACGACACCGTCCGCAGGCCTTTCCAGCCACCCTACAGCGGACCCTACCTGGTCGTCCATCGCGACGACAAAAACTTCACTCTGCGCCTGAACGGGAACGACGTCCGCGTCTCAATTGACCGGCTCAAGCCCGCATACATCGCTGCGAACGAA
The DNA here is from genome assembly GCF_013339695.2 of Rhipicephalus sanguineus. NCBI lineage: Eukaryota > Metazoa > Arthropoda > Arachnida > Ixodida > Ixodidae > Rhipicephalus > Rhipicephalus sanguineus. The sequence goes on along the minus strand of NC_051183.1, from coordinate 77,062,278 downwards.
CCGGGCAGTGCCACTCCATCCACAGGCATTTATCCACAGACGCCGACGTCACAGCCCGCTCCTTTCACAACACGCTCTGGACGTCTGGTACGCCTCCCAGATTTCTACAGACCCTGAGGGCTCTGCACTCCGCGGGGGGTTGATGTGGCGACACACTGCGCACAAGCCGGCGCAGACACCGCCTCGTCATTAGCCAGCTCGGCGTGACATGGCCGCATGCTGCACCACGCCGCCGATAAGGGACAGCGCCACCGCAGCGTCACCGGAGGCTTACGTCACCGACGGCGGTTATAAACCCGAGCTGCTAAGCTCGGAGGTTGTCATTCGTTCGCCACCCGACTAAGCGCAGCGTCGCTATGCTCGCCCCGCTGCTACTACTACGTTAATAAACAGTCGTTATGTTTTATGTTGGGATGCGTCCTTCCATCGACACGGCATCCCACAAGGTCATGGCAGCACTTTTCGAGCACGGCAAATAGTACAGCTGTGGAGCGATCAGCAACACTAATACGTGCCGAGCACATCCCAAGCACGGGAAATGTTCCACCGTCGGCGACCTTGATGAGCGGCACCGTGGGCGGCGTTAAAACCTTCTTTAGGCGGCGACGAAGCTCTGAATTCATCACTGATATGTGGGCGCCTGTGTCCACAAGAGCAACAACATGTGCGTCGTCCACTTTAGCGTCTATAAGGTTGCGTCGAGTCTGCAGTGTGGTCAGAGGATTTAGCGGGCGAATCGTCGATGCAGCGTCACCTCCGGGAGCTGCATCGTCTAGTTTTCCCGAGACAGGTGGGAAGTCGGCGATGCAGGACGGCGGAATTGGGGTGAGCGAGACGACGGGCGACGAGATTGCGGCGAGCGGGACTGGTGACCATACGGTGATGGTGACCGACGATACTGCATGGAAGAAACGTCAGCACTGGTGGACTGAGGTGACTCACGGTGGGGTTGGAATTGACCATCATTTGTCTCTGGGCGACGGTTGGTCCCATAGGACGCCTGACGCCAATACCACCGGCTGTTGCAATAGCGGGCCACGTGGCCAATACGACGGCAGTTGAAGCAAATGGGCCGGTCGTCAGCAGTCCTCCACTCGCCGGGATTGCGAGGAAGCACCGACCTCTGGCCTTGGGCGTACGAAAGTGGTGGACGACGGTCATTCGATCGGGAGGAAGCGGGCGTGCACACGGAGTCCAGGCCAACATTCGAAAGCTCTTGACGAACGATGGCGTGCACTAGTGGTATCATTTGCGAGCCGGAATCACAGGAACGAGAGCACGTGGAGGCAGGAGAGATAGCTTCGAGTTCACGTCGGACGATCTTCGTCACGTGCTCCGCAGTCAGTGGTGCCTGTGGTAGGGGAGCGTCTTCGCACGACCATGTTGCTGCTGTATTTGGAAGTCGAGTAAATTGATGGGCAATACGTCGGCTTTTGGCGGTCTCGAAACGCTGGCACTCACGGATGGTGGCATCTACTGTGTCACAGTCCTTGCAGATCAGGAGGTTGAATGCGTCATCTGCTATACCTTTCAAGATATGAGCCACTTTTTCAGACTCCTCCATGCTGTCGTCCGCTTTGCGGCAAAGGGCGAGCACGTCTTGTATATAAGACAGGTACGATTCATTCGATGTCTGCGCACGAGACGCCAGCTGCTTTTTGGCCGCTATCTTTCTACCGGTCGATTTGCCAAACAGGGCACGCATCTTTTCTTTGCACGCATCCCAGCTGCCAATTTCTGCTTCGTGGTTCTCGAACCAAACTTTGGCTGTCCCTTTCAGGTAGAATAGGATGTTCGCCAACATGAGAGTGTCGTCCCAGCGATAATTCTTGCTGGTGCGTTCGTACATCGGCAACCATTCTTCGATGTCGACATTGTCAGTCCCGCAAAACGTGCCTGGGTCTTTCAGCTGTGGAAGGACAACTGTCGTCGTGGCGGTTGCCGCTGTAGGGGTCGAACCCTCTTCTGCCATCGTGGGTTCAACCAAGTGTCGGCCGCTTCGGAGCTCCGTTATACCGTGTTGGTACCCCGCACCACCACCAAAATGTCACGGGAGTGAGAATACCCGCAATTAAGAAAGAAAGAATGAAATGTATTTACAAGATATGCACGGGGAGTCTTTCAGCCAACATGGCGGAACACCAACAACAACAACGCGAGCGCTCTTGCGATCGTCGTCTTCATAGACTCGATGGAGCATTCCTGCTTGTTTGTCATGGCTTGTAACATTATCAATAAAAGTGCAATCGTAGTGTTCACACAAAGTGTTCCAGTGCAAATTTCTTTACTTTAACGACAAGACATCATACCCCAGGTTTAGGCAGTTAGGTATTTAGGGGTAACCTACACCAAAAAAAAATTCACCCCACCTACCCGAAGGAAATCGTGAGGAAATGCGCGAGTGTGCGGCGAATGTGCGGCGAAGTAATTACATAATGAATGACGAGATGGTGATTTGTAGGGTAACCATTTAACACCTGTTTGTGTTATCGTTGCACTAGACGGCCACGATCACTGCCTTGTGGTCGGTAAAGTGCACAGTCAGAGGGTCTTTGAGAAGCATGCCGGCGTCACAGTTTCGGGCAAAGACTAGATCAATGCAAGTGCCGTGAATGGTTGTGCGGCAGAGTTCGGATGCGGTAGAGGCACACTGTATAGAGTGCTTGGTGCGCATGTACTCGACAAGCCACTGTCCACTCGTCTTTCGCACGTCAACGCCCGCCGAGAGGAGAAGCGCCGGAGCACGCGCCTACCCTCGCCCACACTCTCCCACACACGCGGGAGCTCCGCCGAGCTCCCACGATGCGAGCGCCCTCACGCGCCCGAGCGCGCTCCTCTTCTCCACTCACTCTCCGCTGATCCGCCCGCACCACCTGCTCCGGTTGCTAGGGGCGAGGAGGAGCGCGTGCGCTCGCAGCTGTTGCTATGGGCGGAGAGATCGCGGACGCCACACGGCGCCTGACATAGCTCGACTAAGAAATGCATTCGCATTTAAAACCTAACTGGAGTCCCCATATAGAAAACATGGCTGTTAGGGGAGCACGCGCAGCAGGTATGCTACGTAGGCTCAGCAACAAGCGCGCAGGTTTACGCAGAGACGTGCTTGTTATGATTTATTGTATGTATATTCGACCGATAATAGAATTCGGCTGCGTGTTGTTTTGTGGCGCCCCAGCCTACAAAGTTCGACCACTGGTTCTTTTAGAACGTGAATCATTACGATTATGCCTTGGGCTTCCTAAATTCGTCGCAAACAATATTTTATATGAAGAATCACGACTGCCCTCTCTTATCAAAACGATTCATATTCTAACAGTACGAACATTCTTAAAAGTTTATGCGTCTCCACATAGGAGGTCACAGTATGTTTTCATTAATCAGCCGGCCTCATTTTTTAACCACCAAAGGTCTAGATTACGCTGTCCCCAAGTCATTTTTACACAAAGACTCTTGGACCCATTGAAAGTTCACCTCTATGAAGTACTTATACTCAGCACTGTAGAAACGATTAGGATTGAATTTGACGACATATATCCACAGAATGCTAAACAGTTATTATATCGATATCTAAACGGCATTTTGGAAGATCATTTGGCCAATCTGGAAACAAACATTGTGATAGCGACTGATGCATCCGTTTGCGAAGAAAAGGCAGGTGTGGGAATCGCATCATTATCTCTAGATTGGTCTTTCTCAATTCGGTTACCTGACTATACACCTATTTTCCAGGCTGAATTGCTGGCTATAGTCCAAGCATTGCGTAAATTGCCTCAGTGCTTGTCGGAAGTGGTTATTCTAACCGACTGCCTCTCTGTCTGTTCTTCCTTAAGCGCACCAAATTTGTCCAGTATCTTAGAGACATTCTATTCGCTAATTCCAAGAAACTTACGGCTTATTCGTTTAGTGTGGGTACCTGGCCACAAAGGTTTGATACTCAATGAATATGCGGATTCCCTTGCAGTATCATCCACAATGGCCCTGTTAATGTCTATTTTGCCGACGTTGGCTTATGTCACTGCAGCGAGATTTGAAAAACTTGCATGTCCAATCTCCACAAATCTCCTTTGTTTTCATCAGACTTCCCACAACTGAAGTTTCCTTGGAAGAGCAGATGGTGTTCCTCTAGAAAGGAAGAAATCTCAGTTACAAGGCTACGATGTCGAGTCCCCCCACTGAACTTTTACCTTCACCGATCTGGTCTGGCTCAGTCACCTTTATGCCTTCACTGCACGGAGAGTGAATCTCTAGATCACTTCTTCTTGACGTGCCGCAGGTTTAAAATCGAAAGGAAAGACTACTAGAAGATTCCCTTCGAAAGATGGGCTTAAATTTGTCACTTCCGGTGGTTCTTTCAATTGGTGCTACCGTGCATGGTTTTAGCCGCAGGAGTGTTTTCGACGCTGTATGCAATTTCCTGCGAGAGACTAAAAGATTTGAATGTTAAAAGTAACTTAGTTCAGTTTATTTTTCGAACGTTTTTTTCTCTAATCACAGCTGTATATACATGTATTTTTGGCCGTTTTCTTTCGTTTTGTTTTTCCCCTTTAAGCTTTATGAAGATAGCCTCTGATTAAGCTTTATGAAGTTGTACTGGTTATGGGTAACGCATAAAATATTAATTTTTAAAACCGTTTCCTTCAAAAAGTGAATCCATTCTTTGAGAAAGGCACCGTCCGATTCATGGCCTATCCCCCTAAGTGGGTTGCGCCAATTGGCTGAGGAACAACAACAACATGCAGGCACGGGCAACAATAATTGCGGCACACCAAAGGAGGATTTGGCAACTTATTATGATGTTAGACCTTACAAGGCGTCCAGTAATTAGATAATGGCCATTCAAGTGCAATGAAGAACACCGTGTCACGAGTGCAAAGACTTGCTTTTGGACCTTTGAGACGCAGTAACTAATATGTGGTTGCTGGCATGCTAGCTTCACAACAATTTCAGGTGTAAACAGAGTAAAATAAATAGCAATATGGAAATTCACCATATTTCCCTTCACACCCACTAAGCCCTGGTGTCATATATATAGGACAGGGCGCTATTTTTCTCATACACTGACGGGATGCTCAGAAAATATTATTTTCGTGCTCTTGAGGTGAGAAAAGCAATCGCAACAAGAAAAAAATTATCCACCCGTTAAAAAAACTCAGGGCTGAAAGGGTTAAGCATGCATGTTTCTCCGTGATGTGATGCGCAGTCATTCCTTGATATCGCCCGCTGGTAATTAAAGGATAACCGCCATCTTTGCCTAAACGCCACAAGAAACTTCCGCGGGACTTCGGAGCGTTGCTTTGGCGCCAGTCTGTATACTGCCTTGCGTGCGTAATCATGTGAACCGCAATTAAACTTCGCGGCCGGACATCCAGGTGCACGGACATGTTAGAAGAATTCTTGCAAGTGGAAGTGCGTAAACACACTACTGACTC